>NC_142941.1:18051057-18153557 GCF_046866305.1 Octopus bimaculoides | reverse complement strand
ATATATATATATATATATACACACATAATTAAAGGATCAGCAAACATTTGCTTGTAATAATTATTCACTCCCTCATAGTAAACCGCAAATTTTCTGCGGTATTGCTTGTGACGCACATGGTAATTTCTTGAGGAAGAAATAGTGGACTGGCTGGCCGATGTAGGTTTGGTTGTGCTTTCAGGTTGTGCCGATGCATGATGTTCACTCGTTCATGCATGCACAGTCTGCTAGGATCGTCGAATTTACTACTAGAATATCATACCAATGAAGGAAATTGAGTATTATCGCTCATAATCCAGAAACGCGTCTATGATTAACTTCGAATGGTTAGTTTTCATTGTTTTTTCTTCTTGTTTTTGCCTTTGTGAGTTACAGGTAATGCTATCTGTTGGAGTCTCAGTTTTTTTAGCTGCTATTTCTGAACTTCGGTATGTGGTGAAGCAAATGTTTGCTGATCCCGTAATTATGTTTATAAATGTATAAGAACTGTTAAATAAGTTCACCGATAATGGTGTTTACATACCGAAGGGCTTGGTAAAAATTATTAATTGTTGTTTTATTAATAAATTAATAAATTGATAAACCTTTACCCTTTTAATTGTAATTATATATATATATATATATATATATATATATATATATATATATATATATATATATATACACATATATATATATTACCTGTCAGCAAATACATAAAATAATCATGATAACAAATATATAACACAACATCCAATACAGAATGCTGCTGTGTGTGTGTACTTACATCATGTAGCTGGTCGATTACATTTTCTGCCTTCTCAAGATTGATGTCTTTGGTTAGCACCTTCATTGCAGAAACACCACATGCATAAGCTTCAAGAACCTAATTAATAGAAAACAGTGTTGAAGATTTCACCAAAAAGATTAAAGAATTTCTAGATTACAATTAGCAATTTTATTATTACAATTACACTGTACAGAACACAGCATAGAGAACGTACTGTTGGTTGTAATATAATTTTTTTTTTTTAATGTCTTAGTCAAAGAGAGGGCCTATAAGACTAGAGGAAGTTCTATGCAGATCAGAGACTTGATCAGAAAGAATGCTTGCATCAGCGTGGGCTCTTTTAACCCTTTACCATTTAAACTAGCTGTATCTGGCGTAAATATTCTACCTGTTTAGATTCAAACTGGCCAGATCCAGCTTTTTATACCTCCCCAATAATATATGTTTCTAAAAATAGTCATGTCATCAAAATCTTGTAGCTTCGAGATAATATAAGACGGAAGCCATTTCCATCAAAATACGATTGTAAATACTGCATAATTTTGGCTGGTTGTGAGTACACATCACTGATAGCTGTGATGATGTTTTTTGTCTTTCTCCAATATATATTGTGTTTTTAAACATTGTATGTCCATAGTGTATTTTACCTTGGATGAATATTGCAGTAACTTGCCTGTCAATGATATATATATATATATATATATATATATATATATACACATACACATACATACATTGGGCATGATGTGTAGGTGACCATTTTAATTTAATACTGCTTCAATTGCATTTACTAAAGTTATAAAATTATTTTACCATGCATCAAAGTAGTTTTCAGTTTAATCATTTGATTAATGATGAAATTGTTTAATTGTAAGAAACCAAAACCCCCAAAAGCAACTTACCTGTTGGTCAGTGGTGACAGTTTTAATTTTGTCAATCAAATTATGAAGAATATCCAAAGTAGCTAATTTTTTTTCCAGGATCATTTCACAGTTCTTTTTTCTCTTCAGTGTGTAAAGAGCCTGAATTAAGAAATAAATAATACTGAAATGTTGCAGAAATGCTTAAAACAAATATTGATTTTTATTTTTTTAACTTACTAATATAAACATATACAATAGGTTTCTTTTAGTTTCCATCTACCAAATTCACTCACAAGGCTGTGGTTGGCTTTTACAGATGTTATCATCATCATTCAAAGCAGATGTTAAATGACGATGATGACGATGATGACTGTAAAAGCTAACCAAAACCTTGTGAGTGAATTTGGTAGATGGAAACTGAAAGAAACCTGTTGTATATGTTTATATGTGTGTGTGTGTGAGCATGTATGCACATGCGTTTGTATGTGTGTGAGCATGTATGCATGTGTGTGTGTGTGTGTGCATGTATGTACATGAGCATATTTATTATTCCTTTATGTGATAGATGTAAAGGAGTGTCACCATTACGCAAGTGGTGTCCTTCATTTCCAATCTTCTGTAAAAACATGTCTGGTCATGAGGAAATACCTTAGTTGGTGACAGGAACAGCATCCAGCCACAGAAAATTCATTTCAACAACTTCCGTCTGACTCATGCAAGTATGGAAAATAGACATTAAACAATGGTGGTGATGATGATTTGCACAAGTTATACATAATGAGTAAAAAAATTGCCATGTGTTGGTGATGTAGAATATCCGAGTTAAAAGTAGATGGAAGACTTGATATACAATGTATTAATTTAACGCTGGATACAAAAAAAAAATAATAATTAACATTGCCTTACTTCCAGTCTTTTAGATCTCCATCAAAGTGCAACAAATTCAAGAAAAACTTTTTCATCATTATGAATATGCCATCATTGTGCACATGAACAATGTGCACACTGCATTTACACACATAAACCTCTTAGAGAATCTCATTCAAAAATGGCCATCTGGTTGACTGTCCCAGCATTGTCATGGCTTTTGGGTTTGACACACATAAAAGAATATATATGTGTGTGTTTAGGGATCATAACTTTCGTGTTGACTGGAACTTTAAGTTTCACCTAACAGCTTATTCAACCAGTCCTGTTTAAATAAGGTGTTAGACAAAATTTGAAACCCAAATCAAAACAAATTTTACAATAAATTTGACTTTACTGTTAATATTGTGTTCCCTATCAGTGAATGTTTCATTATTGTTGTATTTGGGGATGGTCATATTGCCAGTTTAGTCAATAAAAACACACGCATTGTATATTTGGTGTTAATTTGCTTCAGCTTTATATTACATCACATTACATTAATCATATTTCGGCCAGAGTTCTTTCGTTACACTTCTGTGACCTCATCATTAGCAAGGAGGGACACACAAATAAGAAAGAAGAAAGCAAAGGACCACTGATGAGGTCACAGAAGTGTGATGAAAGAACTCTGGCTGAAATACGATTAATGTAATGTAAAGCCGAAGCAAATTAACACCAAATATATAGTGCGTGTGTTTTTATTGGCTAAACTGGCAATATGACCATCCCCAAATAAAACAATATCTGTTTCAACACATGATTTCACATCAAAAATCTTGCAAAACAAATATATAAACGGAAGAATGTTTCATTATTATTCTTAAACTAGCTTTAAAATGATATCAACTTAGCATCTATACATGTGTGTGGGGGGGGGGATGTGCACATACAATTACTTTCTGTGAGTCTTTGCATGACATCATATGGGCAAAACAGTGGTTATGTTTATGTCTCCTATAAACAATATGTTCTGTAGCCTGGTAGTTCCATTGTGTGAAGACCAATAGAGTAAAAAATCCCTAACTTGAAAACAGGCAAGCAGAAGGGTATTTGGCCATAGAATACTACCTCATGGTATAAGTGGACATCGAAATTAATTGCTACAATATTGTCATATGGTTAGTTGATACCACATATTTCAGGATATAAAAATCTGTTTTAACTCTATCAACTAGAAGTCTTGAAGATATTTTCCCATACAAAAAAATTGTCAAATAAAAAGACAGCCCAAAGAGAATTATTGCTAAGACTGTGGCACAAGCAAATTGAGATACTAAAAAAGCGATGCCATATAAATTGGTATTTTGTCTGAAAACTACTCACAGAATAGTAATAGGATGTTACTTGTCTATCTTTACAAAGTATACAAGGAATGTTCTAAATGTTGAAATTGCAATTGAAACAACAATGTAATAAAATAAACCTCTACAAAATGGCTTAACTAGTTAACCCTTTAACTGTGAAATTAAATTTCATGGTTATTCCAGTAATGATGTTAAATATCTCCCCCAAAATGGAATTAATACTTTCACATTACCTCAATAAATTTGATATAAAGTGTAAAGAGCCTATTTGGTCATGAATGACTATGGGATGCACCTAGAAAGTTCCCCTCTGAGGCACAAGTCTGGGAAAGGTTGTTTACAGAAGACCAGCAGTTGCTCATGCATACCAGCCTCCCCTCTCCATGTCACTGAGGTTATCCATGGAAAAGGCAGCTACAGCTTAGCACCAGTGATGTCACAACTCATTTCAACAGCTGAGTGAACTGGAGCAACATGAAATAAAGTGTCTTGCTCAAGAACACAACACAGAGCCCGGACTGGGAATCAAGCTCACATTCATGATTGTGAGCCTGATGCTCTAACCACTGGGCTATGTGCTTTCAATCTCAACAGAAAATAGTTTCAAACATGACATTCTTCAACAAAAGATAAATTGGTACATGAAACTGTTTTCTGCAGCAAAAGTGTTAAAGTATTTTGATACTAGTGCTGTGCTTGCATAAGGACAAAGGTAATGTTCTAACTCACCTGATTATAAATAAATACAGTAATGCCTTGATATAGGAGTTAATTTGTTCCCAGAGACTGCTTGTAAAGCAAAAACTCATAAAGCAGAGCAATAATTTCCCATAGCACAATGTTATAAATCGTAATTTGTTCCCAGAAAAATATTTTACCTAATAAATTTATAGTGCTCATAAATAAATGGTAATAAAATAACAGTAGACTGTAGAGAATATTTTATGTAAAGTAAAAAGAATGTCAAGATCATTTATAAAGCATCGTGACGCGTAATCACGGGGATGTGAGTTCGAGTCCACAGCTAGCCACCTACACTTTTCTCTGCAAAATAGGGGTAGTTTATCCTGTTCAGGCTATATTATTAGCATTATTCTGCGATTGAGAATTTAAAATCACTTCTTTAACTTTCTAAGACATCTCAACGCTTCTAAAAGCAAACTTCATTTGTTTATTTACGTTTGTCGTAATTTGAATTAAAAAAAATATTATTATAATCATTTTCTGAATCACTTTGACTTTGATGCACACCATCATTTGTAGACGTGATTGCCAATTCACAAGCACTCATAGATGGATTCGTAGATTTTTTTTTAAAAAACAAGTCAGGAGTTGTTTGCTTAGAACAAGCTTTTTTCCACTCTCCATGAATTTCTCGGTAACATGCAGAAGCATTTGTTAGGGTAGTAGAAACTTTTGCACTTCATTCAAAATTTTGATCCTGTGCTAGAAAAATAAAACTTGTAAACCTGGGGTCTTGTAAAGTGGGTCCTTGTAAAGTGGGGTATTACTGTACTAAGAGAAGTAACGCAACAGGTGGTACAAATGTTTTATTAGCATAAGGTACCAAGTTTAAAATCACTCGCATACCTGCAGGAAGGGAAGTCACTCCAGAGAATTCTACTTTAAACCCCAACAACCTCTCATAAATCAAATCTTCAATGGTAATTTACTACCTCACCAGTTACAAAAAAGCAAAAAGCAAAATTACAAATAATATCTTTTATCTTTTACTTGTTTCAGCCATCAGATTGTGGCCATGCTGGGGCACTGACTTGGAGAACTTTTTAGTCAAATGAATCAAGCCCAGGACTTATTCTTTCAAGCTTGGTACTTATTCTATTGGTCTCTTTTGCCAAACTGCTATGTTATGGGGATATAAACACACTAGTATCGGTTGTCAAGCAGTGGTGGGGGACAAACACAGATACAAAGACACACAGAGGCTTCTTTCAGTTTCCATCTACCAATTCCACTCACAAGGCTTGAATTGGCCTGAGGCTATAGTAGAATATGCCACACAGTAGGACTGAACCTGCAACCATGTGGTTGGGAAGCAAGCTTCTTCTCACACAACCACGTCTGCACCTATAAATAGCCAATAGAATAATAATTATTTCTAATATAGGCACAAGGCCTCAAATTGGTAGTGGTAGTGGTGGTGTGGAGCATGAGGTTAGTTGATTAAATTGACCTCAGTACTTATCTGGTACTTGATTTTATCAACTCTGAAAAGATGAACAGAATTGACCTCAATGGGATTTGAATTCAGAACCACACCAAAGTCATAATAATAATAATGATAATAATGGTTCCAAATTTTGGCACAAGGCCAGCAGCTTTGAGGGAGGGGTAAGTTGATTAATCAACCCCAGTGTTCATTTGATACTTACTTTTTCATCAACTCAGAAAGGATACAAGGCGAAATTGACTTCAGCAGAATTTGAACTCAACCCAGAAGAAATGCTAAACATTTTATTTGACTCACTAATGATTCTATCAACTCGCTACATTAGTTGTCATAATAATAATAATAATAATAATAATAATAATAATAAAAAAAAACAAAACAATAATAATAATTATTATTATTATCTTTTGTCGTGTCTAGGGAGAGTCATTATACCAACTGACTAAGAATAAATGAGTTGAACTGAACCAGTGTGTGTGTTAATATACTGGCATAATGACTCTCTCTAGACACAACAAAATTTGTTTCAACACACAAATCCATATAAAGAATCTTGCAAACCAGATACAAAAGTAAAGTAAATTATTATTGTCCTTCCTACTATAGGCACAAGGTCTGAAAGTTTGGAGGAGGAAGCTAACCAATTACATTGACTGGTACTTATTTTATCAACACCAAAAGGATGAAAGCAAAGTTGATCTTGGTGGAATTTGAACTCAGAATGTAAAGATGGATGAAACGCTAACGATCCTGCCAGCTTGCCACCTTAACAATAATAGTAATGGTTTCAAATTTTGGCACAAGGCCAGCAATTTCAGGAGAGGAGTTGAATCAATTATATTGACCCCAGTGCTCAACTGGTGCTTATTTTATTGACCTCAAAAGGATGAACTCAGAATGTTAAGAGGGAGAAAATGCCACTAAGCATTTTGCTCAGCATGCTATCAAATGATAATAACAACAACAACAGTTTCTAACATAGTCACACAAGACCAGAAATTTGGACAGAGAGAATAGCTGATTATAGTGAATAATAGGACAAGTATGCAAGGTATTTTGTCTAATACTTTAATGTGTTTGTCAATATACCATCCTACTAAATAATAATAATAATTGTTTCTAATTTAGGCATATGGCCAGCAATTTTAGGGAGGAGTAATTAAAAATTGGTAAACAAATAAGTGCAGGCATGGCTGTGTGGTAAGAAGTTTGCTTCCCAACCACATTGCTTTGGGTTCAATCTCACTGCATGGCACCTTAGGTCTTCTACTATAGCCTCAGGCCAACCAAAGCCTTGTGAGTAGATTTGGTAGACGGAAACTGAAAGAAGCCTGTTGTATATGTATATATATTTATACATCTATGTGTGTGTGTCTTTGTGTCTGTGTTTTCCCTGCTTGACAACTGGTGTTGGTGTGTTTAATGGCCGAAACAAGTAAAAGAGAACAAAGGAGAATAAACACATGAATTACACAAATTAAATAAAGGCAAACCATTCATGCTGGAGAGAAGGTGCCACATAGGTTGATTTAGTGTATCCCATGACCTCAAGTATCTTTTGCTCCTGGAAGCATCCATTAGCATTCTTGATGTTGAACTCAGCTTGAATGCTGCAATATCCTCTGGGCATATTAATATGCAGCTCTTGACAGACTATCAATTAGGTTTTCATGTGCAATCTATCGAGTGAGTGTTCCACAAAATCTTATTCCAATTCCTTCTTAATCAGCATATTGTCACCCATGGCAGTTTGGACAATTCATCAGCTCTGTGTTGGTGATTTGAAGAATTGCAAATCTCATGACTTCGCAGAAAGAGATGAATTCCTCTTTTTGGATCTTGCTTGTTTTCTGCACGGACTCTCTTTTCCTTTCTTTTCCCCCTCTCTCTATTGTCCTCAACAGTTTGCCACTTTTATCTAGTCTCCATTTTACTCTTCATACTCACAAGACAATGGGGTGGTCCCAGTGTGAGAGGACACCTTAGCTTCCTTATCAACAGCTCCTGGCACTGAAAATGATTTTTATTCTGCTTTCCTCAAAACATCCCTGTAACTTAGCAGTTCAGCAAACGTGACCAATAGAATAAGTAACAGACTTAAAACAAAAAAACAAGGACTGGGGTTGATCTGTTTAACAAAACCCTTCAAAGCGGTGCCTCAGCATGGCCACAGTCCAGTGATTGAAATAAGTAAAAGATAAAAGATGAAAGATATTCCACAATCAAAAAGAAAAATGAAAACCAATGCATTCTGACAAACCAAAAACATTACCACAACAAATCAGCAAGATAAAGTACAAGAACATTGAAACAGATGTAAGCACACTGTAGAAATATGAAAGTAAAAGTGAAACTAACAATAATTTGTTCAGACAGTGGAATGTTTTAATTATGCAGTAATTTCTAGTAAATCTAGTAAGGAGACCAGTTTTCTCTCTTCTCTATAATGAAAGACACATTTGAAAGTTAGATTTCTTCATTACAGTCATCATTATCCTCATCATTGTCATCATCATCATCATCATCATCATCATCTAACGTTCACTTTTCTACGCTGACATGGGTTGGACAGTATAAAACAATATTCCACTGTTTGAAGTATTTGCATTACTTTTTGCTGATGTAGAAAATAACTAGTTTCTATAGGTTTTACTGTTTTACTACAAAATAATAATTGATGTAGTAGGCATGATAAAAAGGAATCTAAACAAAATAAAACTAATACCTTTGTAGAGCTCACAACTTCACACATGATTCTCAAAATAATTATAAAGCACAGTACTTATTTTATGTAGAACCACTTTCAATTCAGGAACACAAATTTCTCACAATACTATAAAAGATTGTACATCATCATCATCAACATCATTTAATGTCCGTTTTCCATGCTGGCATGGGTTGGGCAGTTTGACCAGAGCTGCTGAGGCCAAGGGCTGCACCAAGCTCCATTGTCTGTTCTGGCATGGTTTCTACAACTGGATGCCCTTCCTAATGTCAGCCACACCACAGAGTGTACTGGGTGCTTTTAATCTGGCCTCAGGTTGAGTGCTTTTTATGTGGCATCAGCAATGTATCAATTCTGCTGTGGTGGCCAGGTCTTCTTGAGTACAGCAATGCATCAAAAACACTAAAACAACAGAACAAGGAACAACAAACAAAACCAACCACACAACACATTAAATTATTTATAATATAAAGAATTCATGCCTCACTCCCAGATATACTGTAACACTTAGTGTTCACGCACACAGATGTTGCGGTGAAAAACTCATAGAAACAACTGAAATAATAATATGATAATAATAATAATCATTATCTCACCAATTGGCGTGATTTGCTTTTCACATGTTCTCGAGCTTCTTTAGAAAGTCTGAAAATAAGATAAATAAAATAAAAGATTATCATCATCATTGTTTAACGTCCGCTTTCCATGCTAGCATGGGTTGGATGATTTGACTGAGGACTGGTGAAACCAGATGGCTACACCAGGCTCCAATCTGATTTGGCAGAGTTTCTACAGCTGGATGCCCTTCCTAACGCCAACCACTTAGAGAGTGTAGTGGGTGCTTTTACGTGCCACCGGCACGGAGGCCAGTCAGGCGGTACTGGCAACGAATGCTGTATTTGCCAGTATACAAGTTAAACTTTTCTTTCTGAAATTTACAGTCAAAAAAGTTAGATCAACTTATACACCAGGATGACTTTGGCAGACCAAAATTTCCATATGAAATGCAGCAGGATTTGGAAAGATAGGGACATGTTTACACTATATAACACATCAACTTGCATGCTGAAAAATACAGCAAACAACTCTGAGACAATACAACAGCACACTTACGACTGAGATTTCTCTCTGTTATCAACAAAATAATCTTCTCTGTTATAAGTGCTAGTGTTATTATTTATGGGCAAAGACGTTGTTGATGTGGATGCAAAAATCTTGACAGGCTAGCTTGAACTGACTAATGGCATAGAGGTAGCCAGTCCAGTGATTAACAGACGTTCGTAGGTCTTACACATGCATATATGTTGACTTTTAATTTGGTTTGAGTTCATGCAGTGTTTGTTTATCTGAAGATACAGAATAGCAGTCAAGACATGTTTAAGCTTGTTTCCCAACCAAATGATTTCGGGTTCAGTCCTACTGTGTGGCACCTTGGGCAACTGCCTTCCACTATAGCCTTGAGTTGACCAAAGCTTTATGAGTGGATTTGGTAGATGGAAACTGAAAGACGCCAGTAGTAAATATGTATGTGTGTGTGTGTGTGTGTGTCTTTGTGCCTGTGTTTGTCTCCCATGTCATTTGACGGCTAGTGTGTTAATCCCTGTAACTTAGCAGTTCAGTAAAAGAGACTGACAGAGTAAGTTCCAGGCTTGAAAGAAAAAAAATACTGGCGTCGATTCATTCAACTAAAAATTCCTCAAGCCAGTGCCCCAACATGGTCATAATCTAATGACTGAAACAAGTAAAAGATAAAAAATATACATTTGAAAGCTGTTCTAAATGCAAAAATGTTTACATTGAAGATAGTCACTGTACATGTGGTAGATGCCTGGTAATTTTAAGACTTAGTAATTCATCGGATAAGTTGTTGGCCTAATACAGAAGTGTTTCTTACTGTGAATATGACTTACTGTGTGTATTTGTGTTTTGCAATTTGTAAGAGAAAATATTCATAAAATGATATTATAGTAAAATTTTGTAGTGTTTCTAAAGAGTTATACACAAGTAATTTCAGCAGCTGATAGGTTAGAATACACTGCAACTATAGCGAAAGTTGTAACCATAAAAGAATTAACAGGAAAGTTTCTATGCACTTATCTCTGTAGTTACTCAACCTGCTCAAAGTAGTAATCAAATGGCTGCTAAAAAAATCTCTTCATGTCTAAAATGTAAAATCACATCCTCAAGACAGTATACTAAAAGAGAAGTAGGGTGGCGAGAAATCAGTTAGACGTTTGATTAAACTATATTGTGGAATTATTTCTTTGTGAGCACTCTATCTTCTTGATGGGTGCAATATATTTTCACTGCTATACTCTACAAAACCTATCATTGTTTGTATACTGTTGCTTGTGTGTGTGTGTGTGTGCATGCACACATATATATGCGCAAATATTCATGTACAAATATCTTAGGAGTATTTTCTGCAGATTATGATTGTAATGCCAGACTAACCGTTTAATATCTTCAGTCAAAGTGTTCACTTGTTTTCCCAATCGAATCTCAACACACTGTATCCTGTGGAAAAAGAAGAAAAAAAGATATCAAATAGTGAATTAGTAGATAGCAGTAAAATAGTGAAAAATCTTCAGTAATATGAAAGATTCAACCAATCTTCCCTCACTTGAATGGATTTGATCTTGAGACTGTAAATCTCAAATTAGTTTCTTGTTTCTTATTTTTTCTACTGGGTCATCTCCTCTTTAGTACCAATGCTAAGAAAGGAGCTGTTCAGCTCCTGTGAAAAAGATTGCATATAACCACAATATTAACTATTATAATCCATAACTCATAAATCATAAAGATTTAATCCATTTGTCCTTTGAGGGTGATATTTTCTTTCTGTTCTTATACCTGAGAGTGGGAAGGATGCCAGCTCCAGCTATTGTAAGATAGCTATCTATTGCAGATAGATGTGAAATTATTGTAGTTATACAGAGGTTGGAGGTTGTGTCATAAAAAAAGTATAATTGTTACAAAGATAGTTACATAGTGAAGCATAAAATAATTGAAGACAAGGTGAGAAGAAAATAGAAACGTCACATAAATAGTTATTCAGAAATATTTATTTTTGATTAATTTACTTTCATAAAAAGTGTATGAAACTCAAGAACTTTAACCCACACTGCATATCATCATTGTTTTAACGTCCACTTTTCTATGCTTGCATGGATAGGACAGTTTATTATGGCAGATTTTTTATGGTCAGATGTCCTTCCTGTTGCCAACCCATACTCACATCCATTAGCATTCTTGATGTTGAACTCAGCTTGAATGCAGCAATATCCTCTGGGCATATTAATATGCAGCTCTTGACAGACTGTCAAGTAGGTTTTCATGTGCAATCTATCGAGTGAGTGTTCCACAAATTTTATTCCATTTCCTTCTTAATCAAGCAAGGTAATATACAGAAATAAATTTATTTCTCAAACGTGTGATAATGCTATAAATAGCGTGATCAGGATAAATTATCCATTTATTGCAGAAAAATACGTTACTGGCCAGCCATGAGACTCGAACTCACATCTCTGTGATTACGCGTCAAGCGTTTTACCATTAAACTAAACTGCCCAGCAACAAATTCTTCTGCAATTTTAGAAATTATTTCCCCATGGCCAGACATGTCTTTGTAGAAATCATTTACAACAATCATGTAATGTCAAGATGAAGCACAATCATTCACATATGCGCACACATGTCCATCTGTCTCTCCATGTTGTAACAAACTTTACTCACTTAAATCCAATGACGTACAGATGTCTCACTGTCATTTCATTTCTTGATCCATTTTGTATTTTATAAAGTTCTACGACAATGGATGTGTGGCATGAAAGGTCATATCCACACACGTCACATGCAGGAATGAAAGTAAATCAGAGTAATCAGATCGAATGTGGGAGGCCTCTCATTTGACAAGATAAGGCAATCACCATTTGTTTGTATATATGGATGGATTATGATGTGTGTGTGTGTGTGTGTGTGTGTGTGTGTGTGCGCGCACGCACATGTATACATGCATGTTCACATTGATGTTTGTTTATGTCTCACATGGAAAAAGTGGAAGTAAAAACAGTGATTATGATGATGATTATTGTTGTGCACCTGAGCATTTCAAGTACACCTGATTGTCATCGTCGTTGTTGTCGTCATCATTGTCATCATCATCATCATTGTTTAATGTCCATCTTCCATGCATGCATGGGTAGGATGGATGACAGGAGCCAACCAGGTAGCAAAACTACCCTAGGCTACTGTGTCTGTTTTAACATGGTTTTTACAGCTGGGTGCCCTTCCTAACACCAACCTCTCCATGGAGTGGACTCAGTGCTTTTTACGTGGTACGAGCACAGGCAAAGTTAGTTTTGGCATGATTTTTACAGCTGGATGCCCTTCCAAATGCCAACCATGTTACAATGTGGACTGGATGCTTTTAATGTGGCACCAGTGCTGGCAAGGTAACCTAGTAACTCACAAGACAAGGAATTATGAGAGGGGCAGGACATTTGAGGAGGGGAACTTGTGTCAGAGGATGAAAGGTTAGAGAGTGACAAAGGGACAGAGAGACAGAAGCAGGTGTCTCTCCACAACAGAGGGCATCTTGCCACGACAGAGGGAGCATCCTGTATCAAATGATGAAAGGTTAGAGTGTAACAGAGAGAGAGAGAGAGAGAGAGAGAGAAACAGAGAGAGAGAGAGAGAGAGAGACAGACAGACAGACAGACAGAGAGGCCAGAAACAAGTGTGCTGATGTAAAGGAGATACTTGGTTACCAAGTCAGAGGAAAAACAAGAGGAGAGAGAAAGTGACCAAAAGGAGAGAGAGAGAGAGAGAGAGAGTAGGAAACAGCAAACGTTTAAGAGAGGGTAGAAGAGGGATGGTGTAGTACTAGGGTATACTCACAAGTAACAAGAATACGAGTGTTGAACCTGGTTAGAAAAATAGGGTATGGACATTGAGGGTGTGGGGCGCAACGGCACAGTGAGCAGGGCAGTGAGGGCAAGAAAGGGGATAGGAAAACAATCACAATTTATGAAGAGGAAACGTAAGGAAGAGAAAGATGCCATTAGAAGAGGAGTTGTAGTTTGATTTCTTAGGGTAGAGTGGGTAAAAAGTGTGTTGTCACATGTGGGTGGGACACAAATCTTCTAGCACTGTTTCGTGGATGGGTCTTCTCTAGAACCTCATATCAGCAAACATCCAAAGATCAGTCCTCACCACTTCATTCCACGTCTTACAGTATACAATAAGTTCATTATTATATTTTTTATATTCTCACATATTGTACAACGTAGGAGTGGCTCTGTGGTAAGTAGCTTGCTTACCAACCACATGGTTCTGGGTTCAGTCCCACTGTGTGGCATCTTGGGCAAGTGTCTTCTACTATAGCCTCGGGCCGACCGAAGCCTTGTGAGTGGATTTGGTAGACGGAAACTGAAAGAAGCCCGTCGTATATATGTATATATATATATATATATATATACATATATATATATATGTATGTGTGTATGTGTTTGTGTGTCTGTGTTTGTCCCCCCAACATCGCTTGACAACCGATGCTGGTATGTTTACGTCCCCGTAACTTAGCGGTCCGGCAAAAGAGACCGATAGAATAAGTACTAGGCTTCTAAAGAATAAGTCCTGGGGTCGATTTGCTCGACTAAAGGCGGTGCTGAAACAAGTAAAATCGTAAAGAGTAATGAATTTAATGACAATAAAAGGTTTAACAAAAGAAGGTACAAGTTATTAGTACTTACTGATATATCTTAAGATCTGTGCATTTGACTGGAGAAACATTAACATTCTGGTTGTCAGTAAACTTGATTAACTGAAAGACAAGTAGATTGGAGTGAAATCATCCCAGGAATATCATGACATCTGGGAGTATCAGGGCACCTGTTACCACAAAGATACAATCATAAAGATGCAGGGCAATGAAAACATGAAATGTTGATAATGAATGAATAATCATTAACAAAAAATGTTAATTGTATATTAGGGTTACTCTGATGTGGACTTGGAAAATCACATGTATTGAGTTTTAGTGAGCTGAAAACATTTATTGAGCTTTTGATCATAAGATTTGTTATTTCTAGTCACTAGAGCAGTGGTTCTCAATTGGGGTTCAAATGGTCCTTGAGGGTCCATATAAGACTTTGATGTTAAAAGTTAACTCTAATTAATTGGTTATACTTCTACAATACACAATAATTTAATAATGATTTTTATACAATTCCTAATGATATTTAATTATAAAAATCTGATTGGATTTTTTAAAAACATTGAATGAGTATGAGAGTCCATCTGAGTAAAATAGGAATCGAAGGGTCCATAGGCAAAAAAAAAAAAAGTTTGCGCAGGAGTGGCTCTGTAGTAAGTAGCTTGCTTACCAACCACATGGTTCCGGGTTCAGTCCCACTGCGTGGCACCTTGGGCAAGTGTTTTCTACTATAGCCTCAGGCCGACCAAAGCCTTGTGAATGGATTTGGTAGACAGAAACTGAAAGAAGCCCGTCGTATATATGTATATATATATATATATATATATATATATATATATATATATATATATATATGTGTGTGTGTGTGTGTGTGTGTGTGTTTGTGTGTCTGTGTTTGTCCCCCCACCATCGCTTGACAACCAATGGTGGTGTGTTTACATCCCCGTAACTTAGCGGGGACCGATAGAATAAGTACTAGGCTTCCAAAGAATAAGTCCTGGGGTCTATTTGCTCGACTAAAGGTGGTGCTCCAGCATGGCCGCAGTCAAATGACTGAAACAAGTAAAAGAGTAAAAGAGTAAATACTGCACTAGTGTCTTTGAGGTGTCTGACACAACAAACGATGGATCTTTTAAATATGAAGTTTCTTGTTTCTAAGTTCAAATCTTGATAAACCCACCACCCCACCCCACCAAAAAAACCCCAAAGAAAATAACATGATGTT
The DNA here is from genome assembly GCF_046866305.1 of Octopus bimaculoides. Lineage (NCBI taxonomy): Eukaryota > Metazoa > Mollusca > Cephalopoda > Octopoda > Octopodidae > Octopus > Octopus bimaculoides. Next base: position 18,137,855 of record NC_142941.1, on the reverse strand, counting down.
CAGCTACAGGGGCTGATTCAAAAATAAACAAAAGGCTTCTTTGTAGAGATTTTATGTCATTGTAAAACCTTTTCTGCTTAGATAGACAATTCTCAGTTTATAGTGGACTTGAGATAAAATTTCTAAAAAGGACAATTCATATAACACTTCATTGTTTCTGCTGATAAAAGAATAAAGAATTGTTTCTTAAGTGACAAGATGTGATGTGATTGTGCATACACATATATTTATGAATACATAAATAGGGGATTGTAGATATGTAAGAGTAAAAGTGAGAAGGAGTAAAAATATGAGAGAGAGCGAGAGATAAATAGAGAGAGGTAGAGAGAGTGAGAGAAAGACAGAGAGAGGTAAAGAGAGAGAGGGAATATAGGCCTAATGTAAAGAATAGGAGCCTCTGTCATGTTTGACATTTTTTAAATTTGTGAAAAGAGAGTATATTTTCTCATTTTGTCTTTGTGCAAAATTGTTCTCAATTAGTTTACTTGGTCAGCTTTGACTTAACTCAAAGACAATTTCAAACACTTCTAAAGTGAGTTTTCAATAACAATTAATAATATCCAGCAATAAAAAAAATAAAAAAACAATATTACAAAATATGACTAAGTATCAATAGTTGTTTCTGTTACCATTCAGTAATTTCAGTCTTTGCTGTTGTAGCAGACTAAAGTGATGGGAAAGACAAATCAGAATTGAATAAAAAATATCAATGATCCAGCACATGGGATATGTCCAACCTGGTGTAGTACTCAACTGGTACTTATTTTATCAACACCAGTGCTCAACTGGTACTTATTTTATCGACCCCAGTGTTCAACTGGTACTTATTTTATCGACCCCAGTGTTCAACTGGTACTTATCTTGTCAACCCCAGTGCTCAACTGGTACTTATTTTATCAACACCAGTGCTCAATTGGTACTTATTTTATCAACACCAGTGCTCAATTGGTACTTATTTTATCGACCCCAGTGTTCAACTGGTACTTATCTTGTCAACCCCAGTGCTCAACTGGTACTTATTTTATCAACACCAGTGCTCAACTGGTACTTATTTTATCAACACCAGTGCTCAACTGGTACTTATTTTATCAACCCCAGTGCTCAACTGGTATTTATTTTATCAACCCCAGTGCTCAACTGGAACTTATTTTATCTACCCCAGTGCTCAACTGGAACTTATTTTATCTACCCCAGTGCTCAACTAGAACTTATTTTATCAACCTCAGTGCTCAACTGGTACTTATTTTGTCAACACCAAAAGGATGAAAAGCAAAGTTAACCTCAGTGGAATTTGAACTCTGAACATAAAGATAGACAAATGCTGCTAAGCATTTTTCCAGGCGTACTAATGATTCTACCAGCTTGCTGCCTTGAATCAGTCAAATATTGGAGTCAATTCACTCAATTCCAGTACTTGACTAAACCTCTCCCCTGAAATTTCTGGCCTGGTGTCTATGTTTTGGAAAAAATATTATTATTATTTTTTTATATCTTTCTTATCTTGATAATTGTGATCAATGATTTAAGATTATAATAAAGTTATCTATAATTATTATTATTATAGATAACTTTATTATGATCTTAAATCATTGCTCACAATTATCAAGATAAAGAAAGATATAAAAAAAATAAAAAGAATTAATAAAAAATTACCCTCACCCCAAAAAAAGAAAGAAACAAGCAAAAAAAAAAGAAGGCAAACATTGCAGATCATCAGAAGAATTACATACTATCAAAAGGAATGCGATATAGTGAACATACAGGATTTTTGTTGTTTCCCTGAGGTATTAAGAGAGCCTTCTGCTGTTTAACTAAATAGGACACTAGCAATGGCACTTCTCTCTTGTCCTTGAACAGCTCAGCATGTTGTTCCACCAGACTATTGTAATCTATAATGTCACTCTCCTGGTGAGTTCGCACGCGTTCTAAGTGAATGCTTAACAGCTGCTCTGCTTTCCTCTGCAATTAGATATTTCAACAACACCAACTTTGGTAGAAAGCATATAAATAAACACACAATAGACTTAAAAACAACAACGGAAAAAAAAAAAAAACTTGCATACATATATGCATTTTAACAGTTTATTTTGTACTTTTATACAAACCTAGAATGATAAAACTTTTATTTACTCTCTCTCATACACACACTTAAGAAATTGATAGTTCTGGATATTTTACATATAACAATATTTATCTAATGTCAACAGATGAATTTTTATTTTTTTTTTTTTAATTATGAAGAGTAAAAAAAAATATTTTTAATAATATATTTGGTATAGACATCCAAATGGTGATATTGCAAAAGTTTTATATAGAAATTTCTTTTTCTTTTTCTAATTAAAAAAAACAACAAAAAAACAAAAAAAGCTAAACATTTCCAACATACACTATTGCACTAATCAACCTGTTAACAAAGGGATACAACAATATAATAAACAACAACAATAACAACAGTATAGTAAAGTTATGAAGATTATCTGAAGCTGATCATGCAAATAGAAACTAAGAAATATTTGTTTTTAAATTACACACTATGTATCTTTATTGTAGTAAGCAAGGGCCATGATGACTAAATGGAGAAGGTGTTAACCTCTTATCGAAGAAGTGTGTATTGCTCTGAGATATGACCAATCAAACCACTGAACATATACTGCTCTTTACATATATATATATGTATGTATATCTAAATTGAGGGAAAGGAGTAGGTAAAATTCAGGCTACATATGTTTCCTAACTAGCAGGAGATTAACTCTGTGAGTTAACTTGGAATCCTTTGATGACAATTTGACCTCCATTTAATTAAGGTATTGTCAACCTGATGAGTAGCTAGTGGAATACCCCTCATTGAGTAAATATTACTTCTGAAGTTCTGCTGGCTAGGAAACATGTGTAGCCTGGATTTTACCTACTCCATTCCCTCAATTTGGATTTCTGTTCGCATACATAGCAACCCTAGTTGCTAACCATGAACTATCTTATACCTTCTACAGGCTGCTTGAAGCTTACTAACTCCCTACACCTGGATCCTTGGATCTTACATTTACATATCGTTACACACACACACACACACACACACAAAGCGGTGCTGAAATTTTCCTGGCTTTGGGTAAAAGAAAATACAGGAGGATCAGTTGATTATCATTTTATTCAACACATTCCCCCCACTGGCTTATTGCAGCAGGAGCCAGTCCAGCGGCACTGGCAACGATCTCGCTCAAATGTCTTTACACGTGCCAAGAACACGATGCTGGGCACAGATGCCATCCAAAGTAATACTTCATGTATGACAAGTAACTCTAAATATCACTTCAAGAAATTCAGAGAATCAGACAACAAGAATAAGAATGGAGAAAATCGATAATGTCACTCTCTTGGAGAGTTAGTATGCATTCTAATTGAATGCTTAACAGTTGCTCTCCTTTCTTCTGTAATTAATCAACAATTAGAGATGTGATTTTCTCCATTCTTATTCTTGTTACACACACACACAGATCCCGAAATGGAGAATCTAGCTAATGAGCTAGTGAGGGAAGCCCCTGCAAGACTGTTTTTTGATCAGTAAGAAATAGCACTCAGACCTCTCTTAGATCAAACCCTATTGTTTTCAATCAGGAAAGGACACATTTGACAGTGTAGTCCTACATATCTCCAAAAAGAGAGGATGATCACAGCTGCAGGGCTGATCTTGGCTTAAATACAACAACAACAACAAATATGCCGGTGGTCCCTAATGCCAAAATAAGAGCTGAGGCCACCTGAATCTCAGCAGCAGCAGATAGTATGCAAAAATCTATGGTTAAAAGATGCCACTGGTGCTGCCAATGTCACTGCTACAATAACTACCATCAACACATTCCAGACCTGTTAATTATAGGACATGTAGCATTTAGATAATCCTAAGTGAGTAGTCATTGTTATACTACTCACAGGAATATGGTGGGGTTTATACCTTCATCCATCCTTTAATTCTTTAGCATTTAAACCAACCATATCTGGCCCAAATATTCTCTACCCTTTCTCTGTTCAAACCAGCTAGATCTAGCCTCACACGCCTATCCTACAATATCATTTAAAAACTATACAATAATAACAATCGAAATACAAGATTAATTCATGATTAATTCAAAACAATGTGAATAAATAAGGATTATATTTGACAGAGTAATCTGAATGCTGAAGGGTTAAAAGCACAAGTAACACTGAGATTTCTTTAGGATTTTTAGTCAAAATCTCATTGCTTGAAGACACTTAGAAGGCATCAATATCAGTTGATAAAAATGACTTAGTATTTGACTAGTACTTTATTTTACTGATTCTGGAAGGATGAAAGATGTAATTAACCTTGGTGGGATACAAACTATGAACACAAAGGACTATAATTAAATAGTAGTTTTGTGATCATTGATTCATAAGCAATTAAGGTTGAAATCATGTGATCTGGTGCTCATGACACTGGAGGTGGCAGGGATTTATCTCCCCACAAGCAGTATAAACATGAGTGCACTTTGCACCAAAAGCCAATACGAGAGTTTTTCTCATGATATCTACTGCAGTATAGTTTGCTCTAACAGAATATCCACATAAGGTGCAGGAGTGGCTGTGTGGTAAGTAGCTTGCTTACCAACCACATGGTTCTGGGTTCAGTCCTACTGCATGGCACCTTGGGCAAGTGTCTTCTACTATAGCCTCGGGCCGACCCAAAGCCTTGTGAGTGGATTTGGTAGACGGAAACTGAAAGAAGCCTGTCGTATATATATATATATATATATATATATATATATATATGTATGTGTGTGTATGTGTTTGTGTGTCTGTGTTTGTCCCCCCAACATTGCTTGACAACCGATGCTGGTGTGTTTATGTCCCCGTAACTTAGCAGTTCGGCAAAAGAGACCGATAGAATAAGTACTAGGCTTCCAAAGAATAAGTCCTGGGGTCGATTTGCTTGACTAAAGGCAGTGCTCCAGCATGGACACAGTCAAATGACTGAAACAGGTAAAAGAGTAAAAAGAGTATAAGATATTACCTCTTGGTATTAATACTGCCTCTGTTGCTAATATATGTTTTTTAATGACTTAGTGTTAAGACTGAGTTTTCTTGCATGAGAATAAATATGAAGGGAAATAAAACTAGTACAAGATTATTTTCATATATATTATAAATATAAATACTTCACTCTCACTTTCTGTTTTAATAAACATGTTTTCAAAGTGAACAATTTACAAACAGCTTCTCAAGGATTTATCATATTAAAGGATCACTGTGATAAAACAACCGGAAACAGAGGAGCTTTTCTGTTAGTTAGACAGCTCACTGTTAGAACAGTATATTTTCTCCACAGACTAATAGTCCTGATTTACAATGCAACCAATGTACAATCATTACTAGCAGAGGTCATGTCTTTGGGACTATGATAATGCCTATGTGATACACTGAGTTTCTATTTAAGGAGAGGAAGAATGAAGACCAACATTACTGACTTCTGTGTCAGGTCATGTAAATTGCTAATACTGCCAGTGAGGCAAATCACCCATGTATACCCTGTATTAACTAATGGTGAATTATGTAGTCTTGTAAAGTCTGTTCCAAGATGTCATTTGCAACAATAATCATTATCATCATCATCATTCATCATTTAACATCCACTTTACCATTCTTGCATAGATCAGCTGAAATTTGTTGTGGCTGATTTTCTATGGCTGGATGCCCTCCATGTGATCAACTCTCACCTGTTTCCTAGCAAGATAATATTTCCTCATAGCCAAACATGTTTTTCATGGAAGACTGGAAACAAACAACATCACTTGTATGAAGGTGATGCTCATTTGCAACCATGATGTCTGGATAAGGTACACATGAATACACACACACACACACATGTATACAAACACACATGGGATTCTTTCAGTTTCCATCAATCAAATCCACTGTCAAGGCTTTGGTTGGCCTGGGGCTATTTCAAAAGACACTTGCCAAAGGTGCTGTAGAGTGAGATTGAACCTAAGACCATATGGTTGAGAAGTAAGCTTCTTAACCACACAGTCATGGCTGTTTCTATGCTATTTCTCCTTGTGATACTCTTATTGTAGAAAGCAACAGTTTGTGTCAGATTTGTTAGAAAGACTGGTGGTCCACAATGGCAATAAAATTATAGAAATATGTATAAGATACTAGTATACTAGTTTCCCTGCAGAGAGGTAAATATGCAAAGAGGTAAAATCTAACTGATCACTGGGACAATAGACATCAATAATTTTATTTCATTCTCCTGTCAAAATTGTAGTTGATGGGAAAGGAAATACAGGGATAATTAAAAGCAGACCACTTTAGTAAAAGTAAAGAGGCTCAATTTTAAATGATTAAAAAGTATATTCAAACACACACAGTTATAAATAATAACATATAAATATTAGGTTGCAAAAACGCTTTTGGATACGAAAGGTCAGAGTCTGCCCATGGGATTCAAACCCAGGTCCAATGATAGAATATGTGTCATGGCCTACAGGAGATGCAGGCAGGTCCACCATCAGACTTTGGTGCCTGGGAGTGTTTCAAAATATTCTGGGTGGGCACTAACTTGTAATAATGCTAAAGTGGAGTAAATCTGAGGGTGAACCATTAAATAGTTAGTGATGGGGTAGTAGTGCTCTCCAGTCACTGATGAGATCCCTTAGTAACAGGCATGGATGGAGGTTTGAGTCCCACATGCAGCCTTTTAAAAGGGTTTTCCCATCCAATATTTACATACCATCATTTATAGCTTTATGTGTGCTTTGGGATCTATTATTAAAAAAAAAAAAAAAAATAGAATTTCAAATTCTCTTGAAAGTTTCTAAATTCTTATGATGTGAACTTTCAGTTACATTTTTTTTTAAGTGAACACACAAGTTATAACTAACCTTCAAGACCTCTGTCATCACACTTTCTTCAAGACATTTATTATTCTTGGAAATCATGCTTGATGCTAAATTCACAGCCCATGATAATGGACTTCTGATGAATTTAGCATAACCCCAATACAGCCAACCCATTGAGACACTTTCTGTTTCCAAAACAGACAAAGTTTTCAGTTTACCAATCCTGAAAAAGAAAAAGAAAACAAAAAAAAAATTACTATAAATAAATTATAGTTATATTTGGGGATGGTTATATTTTTTGCCAATTAAACACGTACACTATATACATGGCCTTCATTTCAGCTTTATTATTTTTCTTATTTTAGTGTCTTTTTGTCTAAGCTCTTTCATCATCCATCTTGTGACCTCTTCAATGAGCCTCTATCCCACATATCTCCTCTTGTTCTTCTTATTCTACCCCACCCCCCAAAAAGTGGAATTAGAAGAACAAGAGGAGATACATGGCTTAAAAAGTCACTGATGAGGTCCCAGGATGTGTGAAGAAAGATCTTTGACAAAGATACTAAAATAATAATAGTAAAGCTGAAGTGAAGACTAAATATATAGTGCATGTGTTTAATTGGCAAAGTATGATCATCCCCAAGAATAACATGTTTCAACACATGATTTCCCATCAGGAATCTTGCAAAATGAATACATAAATATAAATAAATGATAGAAAAATAGCTCATCTTCTAAGACATATTTGGTTTAATATTGAGTTGTATAACAAAGTAATGAAGTGGTGAAGATTATACAACCCAAGTCAATATGGTTTCTTGTTTCTTATTACTGAGTTGAAATTATTGTGGGATTAACTTCACCTTTTATCTTTATGGGATCATAAATACCAATAATGGTTTCAAAATTTGGCACAGAAATTTTGAAAGGATAGTCAATTACATCAACTCCAGTGTACAACTGATACTTATTTTAACAATCCTGAAAGGATGAAAAAGCAAAACTGACTCATTTTGACAACCAGGTAGCTAGACATATCATTTGGGAAAATAGTATAGGAGTTTCCATGCATCCATCTCACTTTGAAGATTCAAGGTGGGTTTATTATTTTAATGAAGTGTGCTTTGGCTTTCTGAAGATTTGCTGTATCTTTTTTATGTTTGTGTATTTGTTTTGGAGTAAACAGAACAAGAGGAGACACATGGGATAAAAAGTTGCTGAAGAGGTCACAGGATGTGTGATAGAAGAGCTCAGATGAGGTATACTAAAATAATAATAATAATAATAAATCTGAAGTGAATATTGAGTATATAGTGTGCAGGTATGGCTGTGTGGTAAGGAGCTTGCTTCCCAACCACATAGTTCCAGTTTCAATCCCACTGTATGGCACCTTGGGCAAGTGTCTTCTACCATAGCCTTAGGCTGACCAAAGCCTTGTGAGTGGATTTGTTAGACAGAAACTGAAAGAAGCCTGTTGTATATATTTGTGTCTGTATTCGAGACTCCCCCATCACTGCTTGATAGCTAGTGTTGATGTGTTTATGTCCCATTAATTTAGCAGTTCAGCAAAAGAAACCGATAGAATAAGTAACAAGTTTTAAAAATGAAGTACTGGGATCAATTTTATTGACTAAAATGGCAGTGCCCCAGCATGGCTGCAGTCACAAGTAAAAGAATAAAATGGATGCAGTCACAAGTAAAAGAATAAAATGGATGCAGTCACAAGTAAAAGAATAGAGTGTGTGTATTTAATTGGCAAAAATATGACTATTTCCAAATATAGCAAATACTGTATCTTTGTTTTCCATTAATATCTCGGTTAATATACTTTCTCTGCATGTTCAGTTGTGTCAGAACACTCTACTGAGTGCCATGGCATTACAGAAATGCTTAAGCTCCTGGGATGAAGTTGTCATTTGGTAGATTCTACATAGCTTTCTGTCCAACTAAGTTTATAAAGTATTGGTTTCCAGACATACTAGACAAATGCAGTCCAACGTATTATTCTCTGATGTAACTGGATAAGCATCTAAGAGAGAAGGGCATGTTTCTTGAGTTGTTGCTGTGTGTGACAAGTATTGGCTAAGAGCATCAACAGATCTTGTGGTTCTAATAGGAAGACCTTGAACTCTTAATACAGTTTCAAAAATAAATTTTCAGTGTTTTCTCCGATGATCCAGTTTTGTGTGTTTTTCTTTTACTCTTTATATTTTTTCCTTGTCCTTCCTCTTTCTTCTATATCTTTATTCTTCTCTCCTTTTCTTCTTCTTTTTTACTATACTATCATTGCTATCCTTGTTTGGTTGTTGGTAAGCAAGCGGTTGGCATCATGTCTAGGTAGTCTGTGACTTTCGTTATCTTTGTCATTGCACCCTTCATTCTGGTTGGTCTCAAAGAAGTTCTGTGAAGTTTATGCACTGCCCGCCCCTGCAGAGCAAACTGAATCACACACTCATTCCATAAAACCTTGTCAGTAGTTCCTACCAGACAGCATCACTTTGAAGTTTATCAGTATGGAGTCTGTTAGCTTGGTCTCATTGCACCTGTTCATGTAGCAGGTGTGTTTTTTATCTGCTGCATGGTACTTTAGGCTTTGTGGATAATGGAATCAAGGTTGAAAAAGACATCCTTGTCAACCCCTTTTTTAAAGATTCAGATTATAGTTTGTCTTGAAACAAAAGGATATGGTGAAATCAAGCAAGCTTAGGAATCCATCTGTTACAGGGTGCTTAACATCAAATCTAATGTTGTAGAGAGTGTCAAAGTTTATACCATGTGAATGGGGAGAGAAGCAAGAGTGTGGGTCAGTAGAGGTAGCAAGAGTGTATGGGAGAGTGAAATGGGGAATGAAGGGTGAATATAGTGGATGTATTGAATGGAGGATAAGGGTTGGGATGACCAATGATGCAGGGTTAAGAGCAACAGAATAGTAATGTTGATAAAGTTGACGGGAAGGACAAGAGAAAGATTATGTGTGGTTGGGTAGCTTTCTAGAGTGTGTGTGTGGCGGGGAGAGAGGTAGGTTTAGTGTGTATGGTGAGGAGAGAGGTAGGTTTAGTGTGTGTGGTGGGAAGAGAGGTAGGTTTAGTGTGTGAGGAGAGTGAGAGAAGTATGGTGGTGGAGGAAAGATAATTTGGTGGTTCAGTGGATGAGGAAAAATAAAATGCAAGTGGAGAGAACAGTATAAGGAAGAAGAATACAGATCAAGTGAAATGGTTCTGGGTAGTAAGAAAGATTAGTAGTATCAAGGAAAAGTTGCAGTTAGAGACATGATATCACATACACACTGTTTCTAGAACTGATTTGGATGGTTCTTTTCAAGAACTGCATATTGCCAGTCATCCTGGTTCTTTGTCGTCTCTTCTGGCTCTCCTTTACAGTAAACTCCATCCATACTAAGTGATCAGTACTTTTTTATACAAGTGTTCTCATCCATATGCATGTCCATACCAATGTAGTCTTCTTTTTCACGCATTACATCCAATTCCTCTTATGACCAGTTTTTCTCTCAGCACATACAAATACGCCATTCATGCACACTTACATTGCACATCCAACAAAGCATATTCCCTTCATTTCTTTCCAGTCTTTTCAAGTTCTCTGCATTCAAGGTTCATGTCTTACTGCTATGCAGCATTGCAATCCTAACACAAGCATTGTATAATATGCTCTTGATGCTGAGGGAGAAGATCTTTGTTGCCTGCTGCAGATGTCCCTTGAACTTTCTCCAGCCCTTTCTTACCTTGGTTGCTATATGATTGATATATGAACAACCCCATTCTCAATCTTGCATTATTTTATTGATCTCAACATTGATTAATAAAGTAGGATAAAACTGAGAATAGAAAGCTGGAAAATTATGCCTGGATTGAAAGGATGAGCAGTTGTTGTTGGCACTCCATCGCTTACGATGTCGAGGGTTCCAGTTGATCCGATCAACGGAACAGCCTGCTCGTGAAATTAACATGCAAGTGGCTGAGCACTCCAAAAACATGTGTACCCTTAACGTAGTTCTCGGGGATATTCAGCATGACACAGTGTGACAAGGCTGGCCCTTTGAATTACAGGCACAACAGAAACAGGAAGAAAGACTGAGAGAAAGTTGTGGTGAGAGAGTACAGCAGGGTTCGCCACCATCCCCTGCCAGAGCCTCGTGGAGCTTTAGGTGTTTTCACTCAATAAATACTCACAACGCCCAGTTTGGGAATCGAAACTGCGATCCTATGACCGCGAGTCCGCTGCCCTAACCACTGGGCCATTGTGCCTCCACGGATGAGCAGTAACACACTGTAAATAAATAAAATGTTTGTTAAGAAGTTAGAGGGATCAGATAATTGAGTAGGGGAAGTATAAACCAAGTTAAAAGGTTGAGAGATACTGCTGTATGATATAATCAGTTCAACAAATTTATTTAAACAAGAGAATGAAATCCATTACTGTTAAAAACTTGATCTCTGAAAAATAAATAATAAATAACAATAATAATCCTTTCTAATATAGGCACAAGGCTTAAAATTTTGTGGGAGGGGAAAGTCGATACATCAACCCCAGTGCTTGACTGATACTTATTAACTGACCCTGGAAGGTTGAAAGTATAAGTCGATCTTGGTAGAATTTGAACTCAGAACATGAGTTGAAAGAAATACTGCTAGGCATTTTGTCCCATGCTGTAATGATTCTATCAGCTCACTGCCTTAACAACAACAACAACAACAACAGCAACGACAATAAAATTTTGACACAGGGCTATCATTTTTTGAGAGTAGAGGTGGATGAAGTTGATTACATTGACCTCAGCACTTGACTGGTAACTTATTTTATTAATCTTGAAAAGATGAGAGGTAAAGTTGACCTTGGTGGATTTGAACTCAGAAATACTGCTAAGAATTTTGTCTGGTATGCTAATAATAATAATAAGAGCACCCAGAGAGTGCAAACCTCTGCCAAGGCAACACCAACATCCTCTCAATGATTAGCTAGAGACGTGCTCTCACAAACGAGAATACTAAAAATGAACCTGACCGCACCCAAAAATTAAGTAAAAACAGGAAAAATAATCCAGAATCCTTGTCCGGCACCAGATCGATCCCCAAATCTAATCAGTTTGTGCCAGTTACAAGGCCAAACATCCCTGTAAATTTCAACTGAATCCATCCAGTGGTTCTTGAGATATCTTGTCCAGGGACAAACAAACAAACATGTCTGAAAACAACACCCCCGCCTTCACAAAGGCAGAGGTAATAATAAAAGATACCAATGTTTGTTACTAAAAATAAAAAGTAAAGCATACTGATAGAAAAATGGAAAGGACTGATATAAATAAACTAAAATGTGAAAGGGTTTCCTTTAAAATGCTCCATAATACTCATTTGTGATTGATTGAAACTAGTTAAAAGAGGAAATGGCAAAAGAGGAAAGCTGCAGTGATTATTGTTTGTCTCTTCAATACAGACTGCTTCAGTTAAAAATCAGATAAATAACATAGAGTGTAAATGTCACAATGTATAACTTGTAATGATTAAATGCCAGTTATGAAAAATTAATATTGGGAGAAGGAGTTTGGCAAAAATGTAGAAAAGAAAAAAAAAAACCAACGCTCAGATTTGATATGTTTTTGGTTGTTCAGATTTTATTCCCACTGAAAATTGGAAACTACATCAAAATCAATATCTATCATTTCATTGACTTCAAGGATTTAAATATTAAACAATAAAGATCATTAATTTCTGAAAGTTAACATTTTCTCTATTGTTATTATTATCATTGGCAAGCTGGCAGAATCTTTAGCACGCCACGCAATATGCTTAGCGGTATTTTGCCTGTTGTTACATTCTTCTGAGTTCAAGTTCTGCCAAGGTTGACCTTGCCTTTCATCCTTTCAGGGTTGATAAATTAAGTACCAGTTGTATACTGGGGTCAAAAATAATCGACTAGTCCCCCTCCCCACAAATTTCAGGTCTTGTTCTTATGGTAGAAAGGGTTTATTATTATTATATTTATTAAGGCGGTGAGCTGGCAGAATCATTAGCAAGCTGGACAAAATGCTTAGAGGCATTTCATTCATCTTTACGTTCCGAGTTCAAATTTTGCCTTTCATCCCTTTGGGATTGATAAAACAAGCACCAGTTGAACACTGGCATGAATGTAATCAACTTACTCCCTCACCCAAAACTTCAGGTCTTGTACCCTATAATAGAAAGCATTATTATTATTATTATTATTATTATTATTATTATTATTATTAAGGTGGCAAGCTGGTAGAATTGTTAGCACACTGGGTGAAATGCTTAGCAGTATGTCGTCCATCACTGTGTTCTGAGTTCAAATTCCGCTAAGGTCAACTTTGCCTTAAATCATTTCGGGGCCAATGAAATAAGTACTAGTTGAGTACTGGGGTCGGTGTAATTGACTAGCCTCCTACACCATAATTTCAGCCTTTGTGGTTATAGTAAAAAGGATTATCATTATTATCATTGTGGCAGTGAGCTGGCAGAATTGTTAGCATGCCAGGCAAAACTGCTCGGTGCCATTTCTTCTGACTTTAAGTTCTGAGTTCAAATTCTGCTGATGTTGACTTTGCCTTTCATCCAGGTTGATAAAATAAGCACCAGTCGAGCACAGGGGTCAATGTAATCAATTAGACCCCCTCCCTCAAAATTTCAGGCCTTGTACCTATAGTAGAAAGAACTACTACTACTACTACTACTACTACTACATAAATCCCATTCAAAAAAACAAAAACAAAAAATGTCTCAGACAGTTAAACAGATTTAGAATTTTAAATGGCTGTGTGGTTAAGAGGCTTGTTTTGCAACCATGTGCTTTTAGGTTCAGTTTCATTATGCTGCACATTGGGTAGCTGTCTGCTACTATAGCCCCAGGCTGGCCAATGCCTTTTGAATGAATTTGGTAGATGAAAATGGTGTGGGAGCCTATTGTGTGTGTGTGTGTGTGTGTGTGTGTGTGTGTGTGTGTGTGTGTGTGTGTGTGTATATATATATATATATATATATATAAGAATTTCATATATTAATTTGAATATCTTTGAATAAACTGATGTCTATATGTCAATTTCTCCATTTTCTTCTTTTTCTCATTCATATGTGTGTGTGTGTAAGTCAATATGTCTGCGTTGGTCACCCAAACTACTTCACAACCAGTGTTGGTTTGTTTACATGCTTGAAACTTAGTGATCTGCCAAAAGCAACTGAAAGAACAAATACCAAAATTTAAAAAAAATAAAGTACTGGGGTCAATTTGCTCAACTGAAACCCTTCAAGGCAGTACCCCAGCATGATCACAATCCAATAACTGAAACTAGTAAAAGATACATTTCATCTTCTGTGGCAAGATGTTTGGATGAAAAATGGTAAATACTGAATTTTCCAGTAGAAAGTTGGCATTAAGAAGTAGAATATCCATCTGTTTCAAAACTGTTTTGTTTCTTGGATCTTTTAATACATTTTAATATCAAGTCAACTGTTTTGTTCAATTATAATTGAAATTTTTCAACTGTAACTTTTCACCAGAGAAACTAATGAATTATTAAACTGGCACTTTAACTCTTTTGATACAAGCCTACCTGAAACTACCTCCATAACAGAAACGTCCAACCCTTTAGTATTTAAACTGGCCATACCCATTCCAAATATTCTATCTGTTTTATGATCAAACTGGCTAGATTTGCCTTTCACACCTACCCTGCAATCACATGATCAAAATCTTGAAGCTACAGCATAATGCATGATTTGCCAGTGCCACTGGACTGGCCCTTGTGCAGGTGGCATGTAAAATACACCATTTTGAGCGTGGCCATTGCCAGTACCCGCCTGACTGGCCCTCGTGCCGGTTGCACGTAAAAGCACCCACTACACTCTCGGAGTGGTTGGCGTTAGGAAGGGCATCCAGCTGTAGAAACTCTGCCAAATCAGATTGGAGCCTGGTGTAGCCATCTGGTTCACTAGTCCTCAGTCAAATCGTCCAACCCATGCTAGCATGGAAAGCAAACGTTAAACGACGATGATGATGAATGTAAATAAATAAGCATTACATTTGACAGAGTAATCTGAGTGCTAAAGGGTTAAAAGTGATCTAAATTACAATTTCTCATCTAAATTTCCATGTTAATTTATACCCCAAATACCAACTTAATAATGACAAAAATATTTTACTAATTTTTTTATTAGAACAAAGACAGTGAATTTCAGAAGAAATATGACAACAAAAGGGTGGTTTCAAAGGCAAATATCTGAATAGCATTGGACTACAGACTACTATTATATCGTCTTTGGACAAGCCTTTTCATTCAATATGCCTCAGTTCATTTAGTTAATATTAGAAGTTAAGCAATTGGTGGAAATTTTACCCCATTGCAGTTTAGCAGCCTACTTGGGAGAAGTTCTAAATTTATTAAAACCCTTTTGTTACTATATATCTGTTGAAATACACTACCCTTGCTTGTATAAATTTTGAAAATAACAAAGAATTTAGTAAACTAAGTTTGTCACTATGAAGGTTGTTTTTGAAATATAAATCAGCATGAAACTTTGATGGAACATTTTCATTTAAATTACTTTGAAAAAGGCAAGTTGTATCATAGAACCAAAGGCCCTCTCAGACAGTTTAGTATCAAAAGGGTTATTACTACATCATCATTTAATGTCTGTTTTCCACGCTGACATGGGTTGGACAGTTTGACAAGCAGCAGAGCTGCACCAGGTTTCAGTCTGATTTGGCTTGGTTTCAATGGCTGGATGCCCTTCCTAATGCCAACCACATAACAGAGTATGCTAGATGCTTTTTACATGGCATCAGCACAAATGCTTT
The DNA here is from genome assembly GCF_046866305.1 of Octopus bimaculoides. NCBI lineage: Eukaryota > Metazoa > Mollusca > Cephalopoda > Octopoda > Octopodidae > Octopus > Octopus bimaculoides. Next base: position 18,122,172 of record NC_142941.1, on the reverse strand, counting down.
TACATATAATAATGGTAGCAATTTCGGGGGGGAGTGGTAGGTTGATGTAATCGACCCCCAGTACTCAACTGATATTCATTTTACTAACCTCAAAAGGATGAAAGGTAAAGGCAACCTCAGAACATAGCAATGGATGCAATAGTGGTAAGCATTTTGCCTGGTGTGCTAATGATTCTGCCAGCTCACCGCCTTTTATAATGATAATAATAATAATAATAATAATAATAATAATAATAATAATAATAATAATACCAGTGATTGTAGGATCACTTGGAATGATCAAAAAAGGAACTGAAAATTATTTAAGAATGATCCCTGGCTTACCATCCATGCAGAAAGTGCAAAAGATTATCTTAACTGATATGTCACACGTATTGAGAAGAGCATTGTCACTGTGAATTTATTTTATCTGTTTACTCTTTTATTTTTCCTTTTTCTCTCTGTCTCCCCCTTTTTCTTTATCATATGACTTTGTAAATGAACAATCTGGTGTGTTTATTTTAATGGCCTACCAATATATACACTACATTTCTCTGCCCTAGGTGTCAGGAAGACACTCAACAAGAAATGGAAACAGAATTGAAAGAAGATGCTAATAAAAATAATAATAATAATAATAATAATAATAATAATAATAATAATAAATGCCATGATGCAAAACCAGGCACTGGCTCTCATGGCTTTTGATCCTAACTGATTGAAAGTGTTATCATGTACATGGTTTGTCTTGATATCAAAAGATGGGCAACAGCAAATATTCTGCTCAATACACAGATTTGCTTGTCAGTTGCTTGACATTAACCAGTTGAGCAAGTTCCTTAATGGCCGACGATATGTGCATCTCTTATCACGAGCAGAAGTAGTGGGGAAGCATCATAGCCATGTGTTGAGAGGAATTCTTTGGGGTTTAAATAATTCACCTTTGGAAACATGGGTGTTTTGTTCAACATCCTTAAACAACTCTTATTCAGGGACCTTTTGAGTGGGATGGGCTACTTGACCTGAAGAAAATTCTAACTGGGTCCCATCTGCAAGGTCATGCGCTGTTTAACTTGATATGAGATCACTGTGTCACACACATATGGTTGTGATGCAGGTGCCTGGTGTACCCCTATCAGACGTGTAGTCATGATGCATATACTGGGTTTCTTATATTTGTATCTCAGTGTCACTCTGCTCTTTCACACAACAACAACAACGACAACATATTTATAATGTACATACACACACACAAACATGATGGTAGTACATTCTGTAATGATAAGAAGTTGAGGAAGTGATGAGATCAGCTTGCAAGATGATGGGCCTGACAAGTAAGATAGAACAGGATTAAGACCGGTAATAATCTGCTATAAAACTAACACTGAATTTATGACAGCACAGGAAAAGAATTAGGATGATCATAACTACGTGTGTGTGTGTGTGTGAGCATGCATATGTTTGTGTCCGAATGGTTAATTGTTGTTAATGTGTTGCAATTCATTGGACACGAGTGATTTATTCAGTGTGTAGAAACAGGACTTGTTCCAGTGCTAAATAGGTCTTTTCACATATATTTGATGAGGTTTTTCTGAGTTGTTTAATTCTGTTCCATGTTTTATATTTAGAATAATGTAACTTGAAATATTTTAATTTGCTGTTAACTATTTATCAAATACCTTGTGATATATCTCAGATTAAATCACTCAGAATGTGTTGGGTTCAACAATGTATGCTTAAATTTTACACATACTCTTTTACTTGTTTCAGTCATTTGACTGCGGCCATGCTGGAGCACTGCCTTTAGTCGAGAAAATCGACCCCAGGACTTAATCTTTGTAAGCCTAGTACTTATTCTATCGATCTCTTTTTGCCGAACCGCTAAGTTACGGGGACGTAACCACACCAGCATCGGTTGTCAAGCGATGGGGGGTGGGGAAACACAGACACACAAACATATACATATATACAACGGGCTTCTTTCAGTTTCCGTCTACCAAATCCACTCACAAGGCTTTGGTCAGCCCGAGGTTATAGTAGAAGACACTTGCCCAAGGTGCCACGCAGTGGGACTGAACCCGGAACCATGTGGTTGGTAAGCAAGCTACTTACCGCACAGCCACTCCTGCGCCTACATTCATCATCTTCATCATTTACTATCTGTTTTCCATGCTGGCATGGACTGGATGGTTTGACCAGAGCTAGCAAGCAGGGGGGTTGTGCCAAGTTCCAGTCTGATTTGGCTTGTTTCTACAGCTGGATGCCCATCCTAATGCCAACCACTTTACAGAGTGTGTGGGGTTTTACATATGTGGCACTGGCACGAGTGCTCTTATGTGGTGCTGGTACAGGTAGTCACAGTATCATTGTATCAACTGGACTATCAGGTGTTATACACCACTGGTCACAATGCACTTTCTTGCATTGTTGTAGCTTTTGAATAATGCCATTCTGCTGGCTAGGCAGGCAGGCTAACATTCTCCCTGAATGAATGCTCTTCCTGTCACCAACTTTCAATTGTTTCCAAGCAAGGTAATAATTTGCCATGGAAGACAAAAAACATACAACAGCACTTGTATGATGGTGATGCCCACTTACAATAATTTGACATGCACACACACACGACAGAACTTCAGTTTCTGTCTACCAAATCTACTTGCAAGGCTTTGATCATTCTGGGGCTGTAGTAGAAGACACTTGCGTATGTTCATCATCATTATCGTTTTAACATCCACTTTTCCATACTTGCATTGATCAGATGGAGCTAAGTGAAACAGATTTCAGTTCAGGGCCAAGACAGTTTACAGATGACCATAGAGTGGATGACTGCTTAGATAGCTTGTTGCAAGTAGTAAATAAGTTGGGTTACTTGGTTAATATAATTTTATATTGAAGTTCATGTGAAAAGTAATGCTATATAGTAATACAACATAGACCAAAATATAGGAGACATATGACGATTATTAGAACAAGTTGAGTGTGAAACCGTCGTACCAGATTGCATGCAAATAAGGTGAGAAAATAGCTGGGCATTAACAACACTGAGCAATGTATACAGAAGAGCGAACTGATGCAGGTTGGGTGAAAAAGTGCTGTGATCTGGCATTAAAAGTATTCTTTATAAAAGTAGACCAAGAACATTGAAAAGAACTGTAGAACTATCCAAAACAAAATGACAGAGAAGAGCAGAAAACATGATAGGATGCTTGGTTACCAGCACACATTTTGGTTACCAGTCACATCTTTCCACCAGCAGTGCACAAGACTTGTAGCTAAAACAATAATCAACAATTGAGCCGATGTAGTTGTACATACACACCACAGTAAACACAACACACTGTGGGGACCATGTATATCACAGTAAACATAATACAATGGGGACAGGCTGATCAGTCAACAGCGAAAAAAAAAAAAAAATTACAACCACAACTTAAATCAACAGGGCAGCATACAGCTACAGCCCTGACAGCCGCTCTAAACGTTAGGCCTCACTATACCCGGTGTAAGCACGTCCTTAATATAATTGGGACTGTATCTCATATGCTGGCCCTTCTTTTCAGGGTTAGAAAATACTTCAGCACCAAAAATTTACTGACACTGGTGAGACTCATAATGGATTATTGTTCCCTGGGGAGGGGTTAGGGTTAGGAGAGGACTAAAAAAAAAACCCACTTTAATTTCACATGAATTGTTTTGTCATATTATTGAGAGAAGTTACTCTGTAAGAAATCTTTGCAGAAAGGTGAGTAGATTGATTACATTATGTTATCGCAGTTTTGTGAGATTTGGCTGTTATTTCTAGCATGCGGATAGCCTGCTTGAAGGCCTGAGGGTATATATATATTTTTGTTTTTTGTTGAAAAACTGAAATTTTACAAGCAAATTTTTTTCAGAATCATAATCTCCGTATTTTTCTACGTATTCCGCAAAAAAAACCCCCAAAGATTTCCGGAAAAAGAAGGGGCGTGGTGGTGAAATTTTGAAAATTTTTTTTTTCAGAATCGGATCCGTTAGCGCGCATTTTTTTTTTCATATTCGTTTTCTACATACTTGTCAACACCCAGCAGGCTGCTTTATTAATCTATTATTTTTGTTTCCGGGTGAAAATCTTTATATTAACTCGTGTTATTTGTATTCAGGCACTCCTGGTTTAAACACTAAATACAGCCCCAAATCCTTCATTACCAGAACGTCGACCCTCTGGAACCCCTTCTTGCAGGTGTCAACTTGTAACAAACGTTAACGGAATCAATCTCACCGACCACAGAAGATCTGTGAAATCCATGGGCACTGTCTCTTCCTTAAAATACACACAAACAAACAACAGCACAAAATAATTGGACACATCCTTTAGTTTAATAGTATTGAATTCGATTCTTATCACGAGTATAGGCTGAAAGAGAGAGAGCTCTATCAAGTTGTTGTTGTTGGCACTCCGTCGATTACGACGTCGAGGGTTCCAGTTGATCCGATCAACGGAACAGCCTGCTCCTGAAATTAACGTGCAAGTGGCTGAGCACTCCACAGACACGTGTACCCTTAACGTAGTACTCGGGGATATTCAGCGTGACACAGTGTGACAAGGCTGACCCTTTGAATTACAGGCACAACAGAAACAGGAAGAAAGTGATAGAAAGTTGTGGTGAAAGAGTACAGCAGGGTTCGCCACCATCCCCTGCCAGAGCCTCGTGGAGCTTTTAGGTATTTTCGCTCAATAAACACTCACAACGCCCGGTCTGGGAATCGAAACCGCGATCCTATGACCGCGAGTCTGCTGCCCTAACCACTGGGCCATTGCACCTCCACATCAGGTTGACACATAGCAGATAAACTGCACGAAGTCAATCATCAAAACATGACGAAAGTGTCCGGAGGAAAATAAAAAAAGGAATTAATGTTGACGAATAATTCATAAATCTTGACAGTCGAAAATTTAGAAAAGAGAATATAGGAAGAAAACGTGTATAAAATTATCGAAGAGTAAACATACCGCTTCATCTCTGCAATGACAACATCGAGACATTGTGGGGTCCGACCTTTTCTGGTAAAATATATGGGCAGGGTACTCGGAAGTACAATAACCAAATCATTTTTTGCACAGTAACGTTCGATGGTTTCCTGCCAAAAATTCATTTTTTGTTCCCACGAAAGAGGATTCACTGATTTATCGCGAAAAACCGAAAACATAACATTCATTTTTTGGTCATCCGACCACATATTATCAAACTCTGCATCATCCATTCCCTTGCACATAGCTAGTGTCTCAGAACGACGGCAAAAATAAAAAAAGGAGGGATAAATTAGGTATTTATAATGAATTTAGTAAACAACAATAAAGCTATCATCATTGAAAGATCTTAAATCGATCGAGTTTATACGTTATGATTGTGGCAATACTTCTTTCTATTTATAATGGCCGCTGCTGTTATAGCGTGTGCGTTAGTTTATTCGTTTTCTTTCTATTCCGCTATTCTGTTCAACCGGAAACATTAACTACTAACTTAGCTTGATATGTAACAATATCAAATGTAACAGAATTTTTTTCAAAGCAGAATTGAAAGAAGCACTGACTGATAGATAGACTTTCTCTCTCTCAGTGCTTGCCTTTTTCTTTCCTTCCTCAATCTGATGTCACTTAACGGGCAAAGTATTCATTATAATAATGTAAAAGTTAAAATTGCTGCTAAACTGGAAACGTTGTGTTGAATTGTATTTATTCGTCTTTAAGTCAGAATTTTTCAGATCTTTCAACTTGTCAATACAATTATAAAAGTAAATAAAATTATTTAGAACGACGAAATGACGCATGACAGACTTTTTCTCGGTTTTATTTATACTTCTTTTCACATGCTTTATTATTTTACTTAAAAAAGGTAGGGTATCTCATTGATAATACACAATTAGCATAACAGTTTGTATTCACAAATATTCATTCTGAACAATTAAATGCTTTCTAATCACTCCATGTATAAGGCCTTATGTTTTATTTTTATTTTCATTTTATTTTATTTTATTTTATTTTTGAGAATGAATTCAAGAGACAAGAACCATACAGTTAAGAAGAAAAAGATGTTCCTTCTAATCTGTTTGAGACCTCGGTTGTCATTTAAAGTGACATACAGTAGTTTTTGTGTTAATGAACGTTGAACGATATGATTAATTAATTAAGCAAAACGAAAATGATTGATGTAAATAAAGTAATGTAACAACCTTGTGTCAGAAGATGCATGTAAAACTGTATATAGCCAAAAGAAAAATTATACACAATAATGACAATTGTGTAAGATGGAAAAGAGAAAAAGATTAATTCTGAAGAACACAGGGAAGAAGTAAAGAAAGAAAGAAAGAACTGAATCACTAAACAAAAATAATGGTGTAGACAATTTGTCAAGAAGGGGAACAGTGGAAAAAGAGAAATTGAGATAAAAAGAAGGAAAAGAAATAAAATTTGACAATTAGTATATGCTAATTTTCATTTCATTTAATTTTTCTCTCTTTCTCCAATTGCTATTCTGAGATAATGCACTGATGTAATTATATATTTGGCTACAACAACAATAAAAGGGGAATATCAAGAACAGGGAAGTGTTTGTGTATAAATAAACAAACAAATAAATGATTAATCAATTGTGAAACAATGACAGAATTAACTGAAACTAACCTGGAATTATTTGGAAGTTATTAGTAAGCTGTAAGCCAAATTAAGACGGCTGATTGTCAAGAAACGTCGTTTTAGCAAATCTTAAATCGTCGGAGTTTCAACCAGTGTCCGTATGTGTTACTGACTGTGGTGAGAGCTCTGCGTGCGATCTAAGCTTATTCGATGTCTCCAGCACCCTCTTGCAAGAAGAAAAAGTCGATATTCAATGAATAGACTAATATCTCTCAAAACAGATTACTTTGCCTCGACACAATATTCACAGATGCATGTAACACATACACTACGACACACATATGCACACAAATATATATAATATATAATATAATATATACATAAACATCATGCATTCTGATTATCACTTACGTAATTTTATATCCATTCACAACCCTTTCATAAATTATTTTTGATAGATCCTTAAAAAGATACAATTTTGTCATTTTATTTCAATTTTGGAATATTTACTGCAATAATAATAATTAATAATGTCTAACATAGAGAGAAGTTCCTCGGTTTATAGAAGAGAAAAGAGAAGTGCATAAATACCCTAGAATCTACCAAAATAATTATAATAGTAACAATTTTTGTGAGCATGAATGAAAGCCATTGGAAGTATGTATATTGGGATAAGAAATTGGGGAGTTGAATAAGGTGTGTAATATGAAATTTTCAGGGACACGGGAATCGGAAGCTGTATCATTTACACATTTCCCAATGTCATTACTGAAATAATTACAACTGGAATCTGAAATAGTTTGTATTTGTTTCCATGAATAACGATTTATTTTTATACGTTTACGTATCTGAAAGAAATACTGAATGAAAAATCTTCAATGTAAATTCATTCATAAATAGTATTTCCCTAAGAAATATTTTGCTGCAATACATTGGTTAAAATGAGAATGCCATTAATTGTCTATTTGTATGATGTAGATCAAAGTAAATTGTGTGTTTGTGTGGAGTGTGTCCGAGGGTCACCCAAGGACTCCTGTTTCATTTACTTCTACCTGGGAAGCATCGCGTGGGTGTCTTTTATTAGTTATCGATCATGATTACTTTGTATATTACTACTATGCTTATATCAACCTCAGGCAGTGTGGTAGATAGTATGCATAGGATTTTATAGAGATTCAGAGAAAAGTGCTCCCAATCCTACAGTTAATCTTCACCTAGTTTATACCACGTGCGGACCACAAATAAGAACATCTATTGGGAATAGAAAGAGCTTTACTGAGATTTTCCGTAAGATTTCCATTTAATCTATCAAGCTACGAAGGAGTCTCTATGCAGTCGCTTAATCTACTAGAAATAGCGGCTAAATCACTCTCAAATTACACTGTCTTTTAAGATAAAGAAGGATACATTGGACAATGTAGTCTCTGATATACAAAAAGACGGATGGTCATGCTTAGAATACCTTTGATCATAAGTTTTCTCAATCAGGACTGACCTTGGGCTAAACAACCACATATTCTATGGCTGTTGTAAAGTATATTTTATAATACAAACAGATGGCCTAAGTTTTAAATAAAAAGACAAACGACTTACTGTCCAAAGCATAAAAATATATGTATTTTTCTGATTGGTTATATTTAGTAATTAGCAGTTTATCAATGTGTAAATAGTTGTATTGACTTCACTCAGAAAACGGAGGTTGAGGCTTTCATGTCCTTCCCAGCCACATCGACAACGTAAATGAAGTGAAACAGGATTCGGAGTGGTGGATTCGGTTAACAGGGAGGTTACCATCTACAGTGCAATGTTCTTCCTTTAAATCACAATATATTTTCTTTGTCATAGCAGATTTAGGAGTTTAATCCAGAGAGAGACAAACACCGCGATTGCAGTGGGAAACGAACTCACAATCAGAAAATCAAAGTTCAGCACTTTATCTATTCGATTGTTGCGTCTCCGAAGAAGCCTAAGTTCAGTATCTTATCAACTAATGATTGCATCTCGGAAGCGTTAAGAAATAATGCCGAATACGAGTTTTTTTTTCTTTCTAATCACAAAGAAACTACGACCACCGAATGTAAAAATGGAGCTAAAAAAATTAGATAAAGGAGCTTAGATGTATCTTTGGAATGTAATATTCTCAGTATACAATAATATATATGGTAAGTAAAGAAAACAGACTAAACGTCAGAAGTTCTGCACAACGATTTTGATCGGCTCTGATCAAATAAATCTCTGATCTAAGACATCCTAGCCGCGACCATCGTGTCACTTTTTTTTTTCAGACAGTGTATCTGATATTATTTGTCTGTAGTGTGTGAATTGAAGGAGATCGAAAGACTAGGTAGAAGATTGCAAATTAGTTTATTAGAAGAGTAAGAGTTTGTTCAAAGACGAAAACCTGAGTTGAGATGCTTTGCGGAAGCTAATTTTTGCTAATTCTGAGTTCGAATCCCATTAAAACCGCCACTGTCGATCATCATTTCTAGAATGGGAGTGTCAATAAAATTAATGAGCAATAATGAATTTTATCAGATTAGGTATACATCGGCCTTATAAAAATTTTTGTCTGTTCACAAACTTTCGAAATTTAAAGGGCTCTTGCTTCTTGTTTAGCTTTAGCTTTTTTTAGAGAGAAGTCTTTCTCTGAATGATTCTATTTCCTGATTATTATAGATTTATTAGGCGAACTGAGCAACGCAAAATAAATTCTTCAAAGGATATAACGAAAAAAAAAAAAAGAAAAGAAAAAGTAAAAAGAGAGCTGATCACTGCCAAATTTGCACATCTTAATGGAAAGTATACGATTACCATAGAAAATCTTGATCATAATTAATGTTTACTTTTATCGTTTAAGTCTTTGATATGTGCGTTTTCCATCTGTACAAGACAGTCAAAGATTACAGAAATATAATTTGGAGAAATTATTAAAAAACGAACAAATAAAGAACTTGCTGAAAGCTATTTAATGTCTGAAAATTTGACATTCACCATGCACTTCACCAAACAATAGCTACAGCAAAGAGTTTGAATCAGATGTGAATGGTAACATTTTAGTATTCATGTTTTATTAAAAAAAAAAGCATGCACATTAATAAATAGATTAGACGGAGATGACTAGCGTTTTAGCTTTAAACGGGAAATAATTGACGCATAATGAGTGATCAGAGGTGCTATACAATGACATCTATAGATTAGCTTGTTTGGTTTTTGTCACAATAAAAGAGCTGACCCAAATTTAATTATAAACACTTTCACAGAAAAATAGAACACCTGTATAGTTAGCCATTGCTATAGGCACAAGGCCTGGAATTTGTGGAGAGGAGACAGTCGATTACATCGACCTCAGTACTTGACTGGTACTTAATTTATCGACCTCGAAAGGATGAAAGGCAAAGTCGACCTCGGCGGAATTTGAACTCAGAACGTAGCGGCAGACGAAATACCGCTAAACATTTCGCCCTGCATGCTAACGATTATAATTCTCTCTACAATAGGCACAAAGCATAGAATTTGGGCAGGGGTGCTAGTCAACATATCCTATCGACCCCGAAAGGATGAAATGCAAAGTCAATCTGGGCGGAATTTAAACTCAGAACGTAAGGACAGACGAAATGCTGTTAAGCATTTTGTCCGGCATGCTAACGATTCTGCCAATTCGCCCCCTTCTTAGTACTTAGTATCAAATACAATAATTCTTGGAAAGAAGAGAAAGTGCAAAAGTCTTGCTTCAGAAATGTTTTTGTCTTCTTTTTTGTGTGTGTGCCTCTTAGTTTTTTCTTTCAAGTTATTTTGGTCTAATTTAAATGTGATTGAAAACCATTTTAGCTGTAACCCTTTTATTGGTTGCTAAAATCTTCATTTTATTTATTTTTTAATATTTAATCAATATAATAACGTGACAGGCAGTGAATCAAAATTGTCTAACACTGGCATATTCGATAGAGAGAGGTTCGGTGGAGTGTATCTTATACTGGAACCAGTATTCACCGTACATACTTCGGAACTAACACTTAATAACGTATACAACTCAGTCACAGAAAATTAACACATTGAGAAGACAGATGGAATCACTAATGTAGCTAGAGCGTGTGCCGCCCAGAGGCGGCCCTTCCGTATGCTTCCCCCCGGACCACACAAAAAACACATATTGCCTACAGTAGACCCAAAAGTGCCGCCCGGGGCGGACCGTCCCTACTCTCACCCCACTACGCTAGTGGGTGGAATTGTCTGCTTTTTTCCTTGTTTTCACTCAAACTATTTTTGTTATGTACAAATCATTTCTTAAAAATCTATAAAGAGATTTTAAGAAATTGCATGACGATATCAAACGTTCAGTCAGTAGACGGTAGTTTGCATTCAATAATTCTGATTAAGATCTTGGGAACTGGTAGAGCAAGTTCAATTAGTTGGACATGACATTTTCGTTATAACCTATTACTTCATTACGAATGGCACAAAATGTTTTACGATTTGTGACAAACTGGCTTCTTTTGAAAGTTTCATTTCTTTCATCTGCAAGGATACATTTTTCAGTGTTAGTTGAAAATACATTTCAAGTCTGAGGGCAAGTATTTTCTCTTAGGCCTCAGCATTGATTTCTTTTAAAGGCGCTTGAGTTTTTTTGATAAAGGCCTGAATTATTTAGCGGAAGGTATACTGCTGCAATGATGTAAAGCAGTGCAGAAAATGGTTCAACAGAAATAAAACGCCCGTCTATACCTAGAATAATTTTCCCGTAATCTTTAGATGGGTGTTTGTCATTCGGTTGTCAATATATAACTAATATGTTCTGTGAAATAAGAACAGCATCCACAAGATTCAAAGCAAGTCCTGCCCATCTCCCTTTAAACTTCTGGAGAAAGTTGCTCTAAAGCAGGTTTGGCCACTATTTTACATTCAAAGCATCATTTGTTTCCCGAACGAGTTTAAATGCATTACTAAGGTTTTGTACGCCCATTCAATTCCTGTGTGTGTTGTGCGTACAGACACACATAGCATTGCTTACTTTAATGAAATTTTTGAATCTGCTTTGATTTCTTGCCTACCTTTTTAATGTTTGGCATTAAATTAGTGACTCATAGAAGTAGATAATTCTTCGAATTTGAATCCGTCAATCGTGACTGCATTTTCTTCGTTTTATCAGTTTCATAGATGAAAGTATTTGGTTCGAAATGACTACTGCAACCGAAATTTTCTTAGTTTTAAAAATACTATAATGATCGCCAGAAATTAATCATGTCAGCAGCATTTGGAACTATGAGAAGCTCAATATATTTTCTTTACAATAATGAATTTTATTGTGTCTGGGGAGTGTCATTTCTCTTTTAGTGCCTTAGAACGCAATTCCGGTGACGATCAGAGTCAACGACTATTGATTGAAAAGGTTGCAAGTCGCAATGAAGATTTTAGTAAAAATAAATAAGTAAATGAGTGGAAATCGATGAGTGTCTTAAATTAATAAGGCATAAAGAGAATGACTTTCCCTAGACACAATAAAATATGCTTCAACACACGAATTCAAATAAAGAATCTTGCAAACCAAATACAAAAACGAAATAATGAATTTTTTTTCATGTAAATAAGTTTTCCTTGTATATGACTAGATATTTTCATGAGTTTTTTTGTTTTTTGTTCAGTAAGTGATGATAGATTTATCAATGCCTGTATGCGGTCTTCTTTACCGAAATCACGAAAACAACTTTCAAACGAACTCCATATAATTCTTGTAGTCTTCTTTTAGTTGTTTCAGTCATTGGACTATGTCTGTATGGGAGTACTGCCTTGAAAAAGTTTAGTCGAACAAATCGCCTCCTGTTCTTATTTTTTAAAGTTTGCAACTTAGTCTATCGGACTTTTTTGCTGAACTGCTACGCTACGTAGACGTTAACACAAGCCAACACCAGTTGTTAAGTGGTGCGGGTATACACACACACACATTTGAAAAAATGAATAGAAGTGACTTTTCTGATTTTTTCACTTTAATAATTAGATGTTTATAATCGTCTAATTATTAAGGTGGAAAAATTATCAGAAAAGCCAATTTTATTCCATTTTTAAAAATATATAATACTGCACTAAGGACTTTTTATTTCTCATTCTCTCTCTATGTATATACACTCACACACAACGGGCTTTCAGTTTCCGTCCGCCAAATTCTCTCACAAGACATTGGTCAAATCGGGGTGATGGTAGAAGACTGAACCCAAAACCACATGCTTGCAAAGTTAGCCATGCCTACGAATAATTTTTTTTAGTATATCTAGTAAAATTACCAATTTTCACAGCTCAGTTGCTCTACGCAGAAACTGGTTCAAAATCGTCATTTTCTAGCTGAGAAACGAACAGTTTTAATTTGATAACATTTCACAATGTTCTCTTGTATTCTTCTTTAATGCTTTTTGCTCTAATTGTATTCATACGCTTCTCTATAGTTTATTTATTTTTCTTATCGCATCACAACTGTTTGTGCATATGCAGTAATATTTATGTAAAACATTTTCAAAAAAGAATTAGTCCCGGTGGCTTTACTGATCACCAACTTTTCATTAGTAAAAAAGACTGTTGAGTTTACCAGTAATTTATTTTTAGATTTCGCAAGAGAGATGAAGTTAGTCAATTTGATCCTTGTCTTTTGTTCTTGAAAAACATTAATTTCACGTATAAGAATATTTCATCATCTAGTCGAGCTTGCTCGGACATTTTTAACTCTCACACACCATCCGTCTCCTGCGTTAGTTGAGGGAGGTCTTCGTGGAGGTATCCAATGTCTCTGGTGAGTTGATCTACACACGTTGTAGATTATGGTATGATGATGAAAACTCTCATTCATCTGGCTTACACTTTGCGGATAGGGGACTGGCCTGTAGCATCAGTGAATACTCAAGGAGTCCCGGACAAAATCACTGGTTGCCCTTTGGCAAAACATAACGCCCGTTTGCCACCTTACCAGGGTCACGTGAAGTCCCGAAGCCCCCAAAAGAGCGGAAATGTCACTGTCATTGGAAAGCAGGATAGTAGCAGGGAATAAAAATGCAAAGCATAAAAAATACTTTGTCATTGGATTTCATCCCACTTCGCAGAACAAATGACGCTTCTATGAACCTTGGTCGGGAAACCTGTCAGTTTGACTGGAATTGCAATCACCTATATGAGCTGCGACTATAGATAAGAAATTAGCAATAGAAAAACATTTCATAAAAAATACTGGACTACGAAGGAATACTGAAAAGTTCCTGGTTCTAAGGGTGTCGTGAAAGGCCTGTTTGGAGGCCCAACTTTCCGAGTTCTTTTACAGGGATTAGAAAAAACTGAAGGACCACTGCATTAAATGCGTGAATCTGAGAGGGGAATATGTTGAATAAAATCATAATTAACCGATCCTCCTGTATTTTCTTTTACCCAAAGCCAAGAACTTTTCGGCACCCTCTCGTATATATGACAAATATCGGTAGATTTATCTGAAGTTTAAGAAAACAAATTACAAGCATAGAAAAGTTTTTTTTAGTTGGTCAGATATAATAGAGTTCTCCGGTGAATCTCGTAACAGTTTGCTGTAACAAGAGTAAATTCGTCAATTTTTTTTTATCGATAATCGTAGCACCAAGATATCTTGTAAATATTCGGGGACAAAGCCTAACAATGTCTCATCCATCAGAGAAAGGATTCCGTTTTTTAACCAATGCTATAACAATTTCATAGGACGTTTCTTTCATTGCCAAACTTTCATAACCTCTTTCTTCCTTTTGCATAATCACGAATTTTTCGTAACTAAGACCAAGCATTAATCCCGGTTTCCTCCTTTTTTTTAGTCGGATATATTTTGTGGCTTCTGTTAAAACCATGTTTTCCATTACGTGCGAAACTATTTTCAAAACAATATCGAAGTTGCCCTAAGGCGGCGAGCTGGCAGAAACGTTAGCACGCCGGGCGAAGTGCTTAGAGGTATTTCGTCTGCCGAGGTCGACTTTACCTTTCATCCTTTCAGGGTCGATAAATTAAGTACCAGTTACGCACTGGGTCGATGTAATCGATTTAATCCCTTTGTCTGTCCCCTCTATGTTTAGCCCCATGTGGGCAATAAGGAAATAAGAAACGCTAGCGGTATTTCGTCTGTCTTTACGTTCTGAGTTCCACTGAGGTCGACTTTGCCTTTCATCCTTTCAGGGTCGATAAATTAAGTACCATTTGCAAACTGGGGTAGGTCTAATCGACTGGCCCCCTCTCCCAAAATTTCGGGCCTTGTGCTTAGAGTAGAAAAAAAAATATCGCAGTTTTCCTAGAGGAACTGTTATAAATGAATGAAAAAAGAAGCAAAAACCATTCTTTCACTCTTCATTGAATTCACGCTCACTGCTTTTCCTTTGTTCATTTTGATTTTTTTTTGCATAGTGATGGGTCTTTAAGCTAAAAGAAGGCTTAAATTTCTTTTTTTAGGGGGCGAGGAATGTAAACCTGTCAGTGTTGACACTGATGCAGAACTCTTCAATGCCTCAAGGAGCTTATCATGAAACTCAACTGGACGCCCTGTTCGATCTTCAAGGCTGAAATCTCCTCTTCTGAATTTTGCAAACCATCTTCTGCAAGTTCTTTCATTCAAGCATTCTTTCCCATAAACTGAGTGTATGTTTCGAGTCGCTTCAGCTGTAGAGTTTCCTTTTTTGTACTCATAAAGCATTATGTGCCTCAAATGCTCTTTGGATACTTCCATGTTAGAAAGGGTTTTAATCAAAGAAATTTTAATTCTATTATTCTATAAAATAATATTTACTTAGTTTAAATGTACACAAATGCATAAAAATAATTTCTAATTCCATTAGACATTCTAAAATATTATTAAATTTCATTCAATTTTTAAAAAGGTAAAATCGGACAGAACTTATGGGATGACCTGATAAGAAGATATACTTTGAGTCTGAACATTTCATGTGCAATTCTCTGTTCAGTTTTATTCTAAACGAGTTGAGGATTTCTTTGTACATCTGTTAGTTCTTTTGTAAGTCAGACTTTTACAAAACCATTAAAACTACAAAAACAATTTATAGTCCAGGATTAAGAAGAAAAAAAAAAAGACAGACTATCTTTTTACACATAACAGAGCATAAAATTTAAATATTTAAAAGTCTTTATCCTTTATTAACTTTTGTATAATGGTTTGTTTAGCAAAAAAAAAAAAAAAAAGCAGGGACATCCTTTATTAAAACTTGTAAAACAAAAGATCTGTTACAAAATTTAATTTTAAAAATCACATCTTCCTTCAATCTCAAAAGTTTCAGTCTAAATACAAGAATTAAGACTTGTGCACAATTAGGATTGTATTTATCTGAAAACTTGCAGTTTACAGATAGTGTTCGAAAAAGCAAAAAAAAAAAAAATCCATTTCACAGAGTAAAGAATAACATTTTCAGGACCAATAAAACAAATCAAAACATCACATTTATTTTCTTATCATTTTGTGACATTTTATGCCATCCCCATCTTTCTTTCAAAACTAGACCACTTACTTTGCAAAAAGTAAAAAAAAAAAATTTTAAAAACCAGTTCATAAAAATAAGGCTTCATCAAAACCTTTACAAATGATTATTATGTACAATGAAAGTAATGGCAGACATGAGTGAAATAAACTACAAATAATATAAACAATATTCTGGGAATCTATTATCCCCAGCAGGAGTAAGCAGCAAGAAGGAGCACAAGTTTGTATATGTATGTAGGTATATTTTGTATGGTTATAAATAATATTGATAAGAATGACATCTAGTTACTAGCGAAAGAAAAATGGACAATAATTGAAAGTAAAAAAAAAAACAATGTGGATGAAATTATTTGTTTTAAATAGTAATGTCTTTCTCAAACACCAACACATCCATGAATTCACATACAATCATTGCAGTAGTATAGTGAGTCTAAAATTAAATAGAAGCAATAAGTATTTGCTTTGTACACTAGCCTATGAAGCAAGGCTGAAGGAAATCCTAAGATACTATAAATGCTGTGATAGAAAGGTGAAACTGTCTGCAAAATAAGTGATGTACAATATATACATTCTAGATTTATGTACAGATCTAAATTTGACTATATACAGCATAATACATGACATAATCCAAGCAGAAAAAAATATAATTTGCCAATTTCGATGATAACCAGCAAAGCTGTGCATTAGTTATTTTCTAGTGAAGTTTCCTCACCAACTAACATTTATACTATCATAATGCTTAAGCTAATTTTTAAGTGGCAATTGCAAAACAAAAAGGTTTACAGTCGTGTTGACATTGGCGTGTGAGCTGGCATTCGTGGTGCATTTGCCAGCTTCGACTTTGGAGTATGAGAAACTGATTGTGATATGGGGGTTAGCTTAGATTTGGCAGGACATGCAGACTGGGCAGGTTCTATAATGCTACTTCGATAGTTCATACGCTCCACTGAATTCAGGGTTTTCTGTCAAAGAGAAAATGGGACACAAAATGAAGAAACAATATAAATATTGTATATGAGATAAATTTCAAATCAAATATTTGAAAGCAAAGTCCTAATTTAAAATACTTACAGCAAATTCATTGTAGCTTCCAGTTGATCCAAAACTAGCATCTTTCTGTACACCTCCTCTGATTGTTTTATGCAATAGCTTGTTGGTACGGTCAGCATTCTTGTCCCATGGTCGATAACGATTAGATTTTCGACGAGGTGTTACCTGAAAATATATTAAGATTACAATTAATTATTTAGGGATGAGAATAATTCTCAAATGGCTAAAAAGTAAGTAGCTTATTGCAATGACTCAATATAACCAATATTTACAAGAATAATCTGGGAAGCGGAATAAAATATTGGACTGCCAAAATAAGAGAAAAGTACATTATGTTTAATACATACTGATTTTGTTGTGACATTCATGTTGGTGGTGTTAATTCGGGTAACTGACAAAGGTGTCCTCACTCCAGCAATTATCTAATAAGAAACATTTGATATAGCAAAATGTAAAACAAGGATAAAATAGCAATCAGAAATATCAAACACGGTATATCAATACGTACTTAAAATACACTTAGAGTGGAGAGAAGTTATGGAAGGGGGAAATGCAGGAAGATATGGGATGAAGTATTGAAGGACAATCTCAAGATGCTGAACCTTATGAAGGAGATAACAGAGAACCAAGATACGCAGTGCATTGCTATACTTGAGAAAACCTACTCCACAACAAAATTGAGATCTTAAAACCAAAGTACTATGTAAAAAGCACTGATGTGGTTGCTGGTGCCACATAGAAAGCACCCAGTACACACTGTACAATGGTTGGCATTAGGAAAGGCATCCAACCATAAAAACAAGCCAAAACAGACTATAGAACCTGGTGCAGCCCCTGGCCTTGCCAGTCAGTCAAGCTGTCCAACCCATGCCAGCATGAGAAACATGTTAAATGATGATGATACATTGCTAATCAGCAAGGCAACACACAATTATTTTAGTTCCACAAGTCAACTATTCCTGTATAAATTTTGTATTTTCCCCAAAGCCACAAATTCACAAGAGTGGAGTACAGTTGATACCTAGTCCAATGAGGTTTGAAAGCAAAGTAAATGCTGACAAGATTTCTAACTGGCAGTATCACTTAAAAATTAGACATAAAAGAAACCAGCTGTTGTGTGCAAGAGAATTTTAAAGAATTGAAGTCAAACATATTTCAATATCTGCAGATATACAGGAACTCCAAATATAAGACATTAAAACAAATTAGTCAACATGTTATATGAAAGGGCGAGATATTTTAGCTGCAGTCAAAAAGTAACTGCTGACATTTTATGAAGAAGAAAAAAAATAAAAACAGTTGTATGCAACGTTGAGTTCACACAAGCTCTTAAGTTCACTGCTGTAGTATTGCACTGACTAGCCTGTTAATTCAACCACCTACTCCAGGGATTCTCAAACATTTTTTATCTATGGACTGCCTTTGATTACTATTTTATTCTGGTGGACCCCCATAGCCATTTGATGTTTAAAGCTAGCTTTATAGAAACTTCTTTTGATTTGTTTTTCACACATTAACTTGTGTAGGTTGAATTATGTAAAATGTTAGAGAAAGAAACCTAGCTGTTTCTTCCAATACATACATCTAAAGCAAAATTTTTTTAGGGGCCCTTCAAATACTATTGTGGATCCCCAATTTACTATTTTCTTGCATGGACCCTCAAAAATGTTATATGGACCTTCAGGGGCCATATGGACCCCAGCTGAAAACAGTTGACCTACTGAAATATAAAGTGTATGGAGTGAGATAAGGAGAGAGCAGTAGAGAGAGAAGAGAATTGAAGGCAGTGAAGAATGGTAGGCATTAGAGAGGCAGAGAAGTATTTGTAGGCAATTTTGTTGACAGGTAGCTGACACATGGCTGATCAACCAGCTTAAAATAGCCAAAGAACTCACAAATCCCACCCTTAACTCTTTTGATACCAACCTGCCTGAAACTGCCCTCGGCTCTATGATACAAATTCCATTTTAAAGTGATCTAAATTAAAACCTCCTTTTAAATTTCATGTTAATTTATATTCCAAGCATAAGCTTAATAATGACAAAGTTATCTTAATTAATTCTTCATTAGTTTCAAAATTACTTGAAGCAAAGGCAATATATTTCAATAAAAAATGTGGTAATGAAAGGGTTAAAAGCAGGCCACATTGAACAATAGTGTTCTTGATATACAAATTACAGGATCGTCACAATTGAAACACTTCATAATGTAGTTACTTGACTACTATATATCTGAGACAGAACACCACCAAAGTTTACTTGAAGTCAACGAGGGAAGGCCTGTGTCTTCAGTGACAAAAATGATAAAATTTAGAGAGAAATGGGTCAATTAAATCAATCATCAGTGCAATTCTAATTGGGTGGATTTTGACATCACCGTACCAGTGTGATTTGAACAAGAAAGAAACTAAATACTTTCAAATAAAATTAAACTTGAATGAAAAAAAAACTTCAAAATTTTTGGATTTAAACTGAAGATAAATAAAATTTGAAACAGCAATAATTATAAAATATAGACAAAATTTTTAAAAACTGAAAAGGATAAAGAGAGAAAAATAACTAAGTTTGTTAGGAAATTTGCACTGGCATTAGTAAAATACCATATCAAAATAATGCTGCAATGCCATTAATATCTAATGATGCCACTTTATCACAATTGTTGCTGCTTTACTCTTTCACCAAAATAAAACAGACTTCTGTGAAAAGGTGTAAGCAGGCTGAATCCAGAGTTGAATTTAAACTTTCCTTTTCCAGTAGAATTTCTCTAGAGCAGTGTTTCCCAACCTATTTTCTCCCAAGATTCAACGTAACTTCCCATAAAAATGTATGCCCTGCTGGTGGTTGGAAAAAAAAAAACCCTTTATTTTTAATATTCTATAACAATTATTTAATACAAAAGAATCTACTGGTAACTCTTATTAAATATTAAGTACAAAAAAGTTTTTTGCCATACTATGCCCCACTAACCCCCCCCCCCCCAATCCCCATACCCCACTGATAGGGCATATGAACCACATTGGAAATCACTGTTCCAGAGCTTAGGGAGAAGGCCTAATATTCTGCCCAAATTAACACAGCCACCTGGTCTTTGGCTACCTTTAGTGGAGTCTGCATTGTTAAATGCATTTGGACGAGGGTTTTTGGTTCTCTCAATCCAAATTTCCCATGCAGTTGTTGAAGCTGGGCATCAGTCACACCAATCTGAGTAAGTTTACAAAGTCATTGTTGCACTACTCCATCCTCACCAACTGATTCATTTATATGGAGACATGAACTCCAAAACACAGTAAAGTAACAATCTAAGAGAGCAGCAATTAAATAAAAAAAATTATACAGGATAGACTGGATTCTTTTAATTTTGCTGCATACAACTTCTCTACCATTGATAGCATGAAGGAATGCACTCAGTCCACACCTTGAAGTGGATGACAACGCAGCATCTAGCTGTTAAAAGCCACAAAAACTTTCCTGTTGTTGTGAGTGCTAACCGAAGGACCAAAAATAACAGGATTCTGCCAGACCCATCAAATTGATCTCAGGACATATTTTAAAACTGGTACTTATTCTAACAGTCACTTTTGCTGAACTGCTAAGTTGTAGGGGCATGAACACACCAACACCAAGACACACACACATATATGCATGACAGGCTTCTTTCAGTTTCTGTCTACCAAATCCACGACCTACTCACAAGGCTTTGGTCGGCCTAAAGTTATAGAAGACACTTTCCCAGTGTCACGCAATGGGACTGAATCTAGAACCATGTGGTTGGGAAACCGGCTTCTTACTACACAAGCCATGCCTGTGCTTATCACGAGAAATTGATAAATGGAGAAGTCATACTTTATGTATGCAGGCAAAGGCTGCATATATGAATCTTATTTTAAAAGAAAGATGTTGAATTTATAAGAACTAAAAAGCATAATATCAAGTTAGTGGTTATTTGTTTTAAAATTTTCTCCTCAATTTATTTTAAGAGTTAGAAATTAGTTCAACAACTGAAACAAACACCATTAGTAGCAACACCCTTGAAATAAATACTATTTAAGTATCTTGCCTTTGCCTTGCCTTTTGGTGTCGACTGACTTCGCTGAAATTTTGCATAAAAACAAAATTATTTTTTTTTTGAAGTCAAGGAATTCGTAGTTTTATAACATTTGTGAGGCAAGGTAAAGATAAAAACCTGGAATAACTTAAAAGCATGCATAATTATATCAAAATTGAAGGAAAGAAAGTAAAAATACTTTTAATAATTAGATTAAATGTTATCAATTAAGAATTTAGAGCAAATTAGTCTAACAGTGACATGACTGGTAAATTCCATGATAGGTAAAATTCACTGCAGTATATTCCACTACGGTAAATTCCACACAGAAAATTAAACATGCCTTTGTTATACACTTCTCAACTTATTAGTCGTTAAAGTCTAGGTTTATGCCTTTGTTACTCATTTTTTAACTGAATTTCACAGTACTGCTAATTTTTTTCTATTCAGTTTAACTTTGAACTTTGAAACCCTCAACCACGGCAACATTTATGATGAAGAGAATCCTATACTCTTTACTCTTTTACTTGTTTTAGACATTTGACTGCGGCCATGTTGGAGCACCGCCTTTAGTTGAGCAAATCGACCCTAGGACTTATTCTTTGTAAGCTTAGTACTTATTCTATCGGTCTCTTTTGCCGAACCGCTAAGTTACGGAGACGTAAACACACCAGCATTGGTTGTCAAGTGATGTTGGGTGGGGGGACAAACACAGACACAAACATATATATATATATATACATATATACGACAAGCTTCTTTCAGTTTCCGTCT
Organism: Octopus bimaculoides; assembly: GCF_046866305.1. NCBI lineage: Eukaryota > Metazoa > Mollusca > Cephalopoda > Octopoda > Octopodidae > Octopus > Octopus bimaculoides. The sequence goes on along the minus strand of NC_142941.1, from coordinate 18,100,237 downwards.
ACCAAATCCACTCACAAGGCTTTGGTCGGCCCGTGGCTATAGTAGAAGACACTTGCCCAAGGTGCCACGCAGTGGGACTGAACCCAGAACCATGTGGTTGGTAAGCAAGCTACTTACCACACAGCCACTCCTGCGCTGTACGAATATATATACGAAAAGAATGGAGTTACCAGTAGTAAAGCTAAAATATATTGACATTACGAGCATTTTTACAAAGGTTGCTGGGATAGAATACATACAACTTTCAACTTCAGTATACCAGAAGTTATTTTTTCAACAGGTTCCCACAATCACACAGCAAGCAGTGCACACATTAATGTCTGAGAGGCAGTTAATTCAATGCAAAGTGAATTAATGAGAACGGGCACAGTATCTTCGTGGGAAGTAATAGCTACTGCTGTACAAAACACAATCATTGCTGCAAACTATTCCTGGACTTTCACATAACATATGTAACTGGAGGCAGCATGCTTTAGGAATCCCAGCACTTTCAACTTGTCGTTCAGGGTTTGAAATTCCTGCTGCAGTTAGGTACTTAGAAACTGGGCCCTTGTTTTTGGTCATTGACATTGACTCAGACAGAATTTTAGTTCTTTTTCCTCAGAAAAAGGCTTGGATGATCTAGAAAGCTCAGAAAATTGGGCCTGTGACAGGACTTTTAAATCGTGATCCGTCTGCTGTGTGGGATCTAAGGTCAAATTGTCAATCTGCAACCTGTTTCCTGGACTTTGAAAAAACTCTCCATAATTCATTTGTTTCTCTATTTCTGCATTTAGAAGTAGTTGGGTGTGTTTTTCATCTCAGACAGTCTATTTGGTGGAAGATATGAGCACTTGGTGAGAGTAGGAGATACAACACTGATGAAAGTTTTCAGCTTAAAATTAAGTGTTTTTGCGCTTCAGCATTTTTACCAATTGAAGAGGATGTCAATGGATTTGAAGATTTGTCTGAAGATGAAAGCATCCCTTCTGAGTTTATCACTTATTTTGAGAATTCATACATTGGGACTGTAAGAGGACGCAGCCTTCATTGATGAAGAGAAATCCCAGAGTTTCCTGTCCAACTCTGGAATATACATGACCGTGTTTTAAATCACTTGCCAAGAGCAAATAATTCGGTAGAAGGGTTCCACAATGCTTTGCGGTCATCGATAACATCCACACATCCAAATTTGTGGTAACTTTGCAATGTCTTTAAGACTGAAGAAGGGCTTAAGCCAGACGAAAATTGCACACATTCAACATGGGGACTCGACAAAAGAAAAAGAGTCCTATCAAATGATTGATGCACAACTAAAGAAGCTAGTTGAGAATTATCAATCTGAAAACATTCTGCAATTTTTAAGAAATATTGCACGCAATTTGTTTTAAAAGAATTCTCTTCAAATATATTAAACTTCTTTTCATAACTTTATTTTTATGTACTTGCCATCATTTTTATGTAAATATGTGAATAAAATGTGATTTAAAATATATTCATATTACCTATAATGAAATTTACTGGAGTGGAATTTACCTAGAACTAACATTGAGCCCATTTTTCAGTAGGTGTAACTGAGCATGGCACCTGTGCCCAGCATCGCCTTCCTGGCACGTGTAAAGACATTTGAGCGAGATTGTTGCCAGTGCCGCTGGACTGGCTGCTGTGCAGGTGGCACGTAAAATACTCCATTTTGAGCGTGGCCGTTGCCAGTACCGCCTGACTGGCCTTCGTGCCGGTGGCACTTAAAAGCACCCACTACACTCTCGGAGTGGTTGGCATTAGGAAGGGCATCCAGCTGTAGAAACTTTGCCAAATCAGATTGGAGCCTGGTGTAGCCATCTGGTTTCACCAGTCCTCAGTCAAATTGTCCAACCCATGCTAGCATGGAAAGCGGACGTTAAACGACGATGATGAGGGCGGACTGAAAAATTCATTGGCTGTGAAGGAGTGTTGCTAGATCTGTGAAATGTTGTATACATTAATTTCAACTCTTAATAATTGCATTGGTTTTTTTTCTTTTTCCAGATAAACTAACATCCGACTGTTCAAAGATTTCCTAAGTAACTAATAGCAACTTCTTTTGAAATGGATAAAATTTGGCATCATGACGTTATCAAGTACCTGCAGGAAAAGGATTTAGTCCTCAAGAACATTCATGTTGACATTGTTGCTACATGAGGGGATAACGCTCTCGCTTTACCAATTGAGCAAAAGTGGGCAGCTGAATTTAAGAGGGATAGGAGAGTCTTGAAGATGTCACCCATCAAGGAAAACATTGACTGTGTTCACCACATGGTGATGGATGACAGACAATTGACTATAAACCAAATAGCCAATGCTACTAGCATATCCTGTGAGAAAATTGAGGATATTCTACACAATGAACTTAGCATAACAAAGGCTTCTACCGGATGGGTACCATGTCTTATGACACCTGATCAAAAGCACACCAGGCTGATCATATCACAGGAAAATCTGACATTACATGCAGTGGAAACTTTCCCTCCTTACCTGCTCTAAAAAAGACCAAGGTTGTTTCCTCAGCAGAGAAGGTAATGGTCTCAATTTTTACTTATTAGTGATGCACTATTGCTCTCGATATTTAATTACAAGGAAATCTAATTTTTTTTGCATTTATACAGTATTTCATAATTAAACTTTAATATTTAGCACTAACGTTATTTAAATATCCTGAAAACCATGTCAGAGATACAGAATAAAATATTTTTTTCAAATTATGTAAAATGTACCACTGGTGGTGCATATGGCAGTTGTGTGAAATTCACAATGAACCATCAGTGGTACAAATGGTCGTTAACATGTTAAAGAATAAGGAGGATATTAATATTTGCTTCTTACTTACCCTTCGAGTTTTATTCATTGCCAACATAGATGGTGTGACCGGCATTCGGGCTCCTCGTTTCTTTGGAGTGATAGCTGGTTTGGTACCAAATTTAATATCTGATTCCATCTGTAGGGCCCGTGTTTTTTGCTGTAGATAAGAGAATGCAAATGTTTCATATATATATCTCTTATCTTCTGAGTAATTAATTTTATCAAGCCTGGTACTTATTTTATCAGTCTCTTTTACCAAATCAGGAAGTTACAGGGACATAAACACACCAACACCAGTTGTCAAGTGGTGGTGGGAGGTTTCTTTCAGTTTCTGTTTACCAAATTCACTCACAATGCTTTGGTCAGCCTGAGGCTATAGTAGAAGACACTTGCCCAAGGTGCCATGTAGTAGGACTGAACCCAAAACCATGTGGTTGGGAAGCAAACAGCCATACCTGCACCTATATGGAGAGGTCTTCATGTACACATATAAACAACACAATCTGAAGATAGGGAGTTAATAACCAGCTAGCAGGACTGTATGAAGAGTAATGATTATAAGTCACAACAGATTCTTTTCCAAACATGACAATTAGCTGGCACTCTGTGGGCCATAATGAGTAGGGTTCCAGTTGATCTGATCAACGGAACAGCCTGCTCGTGAAATTAACGTGCAAGTGGCTGAGCACTCCATAGACACGCATACTCGTAATGTACTCATTTTTGCCAGCTGTGTAGACTGAAGCAATGTGAAATAAAATGTTTTGCTCAATGAGACAACATGCTGCCAGGAACCGAACTCAGGACCTCATGATTGTGAGTCAAACACCCAAACCACCAAGCCAATTCAAAACAGCAAGACTTTAACATGCCTGTAACATATGAAACTGATAACCGCAAATAATTAAAGTTTATAGCTGCAGTATGACAATCACACATCATCTAATGTCAGTGTTCTATGCTAGCATAGGTTAGATGGTTTAACAGGATACAATGGGTTTAAGGACCACAATGTGTTTTGGCATGGTTACTATGGCTGGATGCCCTTCCTAATGCCAACCACTTTACAGCATGTACTAGGTGATTTTTTTATGCCACATTATCATTTAATGTCTGTTTTCCATGCTGGCATGGGTCAGATAACTTGACAGGAACTGATAAAGCCATTGGCTGCCCCAGGTCCATAGTCTGTTTTGACTTGGTTTCTATGGCTGGATGCCCTCCAAATGCCAATCACTCCAAAGAGTGTACTGAGTGCTTTTTAAGTGGTACCAGCAGTTTAAAAATTACTGATCAGACAAAACTAATTTCTCGTTAGAAAGCCATAGTTATTGACTGAAAAGTAAGCTGACCTGGGAAAAATTCAAACTAAGTATTTAATTGAACAAGATACCACAAATCATCTTGGCCATCCAAATTAAAGTAATTTTTAACATAAGTACAAGGCCAAAAATTTGGTGAAAGGATTAGTCGATTAGATCAACCCCAGAACTTCACTGGTACATTATCTGTTGACTTTGTATGGATGAAGGGCAAAAGTGACTTTTGTGGGATTTGAGCTCAGACCAGTCCAACCCATGCCAGCATGGAAAATATATTAAAGGATGATGATGACAAAGGGGAAGAACAAATATACAAGGCATATAGTTGATTAAATTAACCCCGGTACTTCACTGGTATTTTATTTTATTGACCTTATAGGGACAAAAGACAAAACTGACCTGGGTGGGATTTGAACTCAGACAACAAGGGGGCAGAACAAATACTGCAAAGCATTTTATCCAATGCTTTAATGAGCTTTTCACAAATGACACCTATAAAAATTCATGTAATAATGATACTTACTCGCTGTTCTTTTTCACGCTCTTTCTCATCATGAATTGTTTTGTAGCGCTGTGAAACATATTCTGAGAACTCCATTCCATAAATTGAGAACTTTAATTTTTGTTCTTCTTCCCAATTATTGATCAATTCCTGGAGGTTAGCTTCTAGCTGCAAAATTTGAAGAAAAGAAAAAGATATATAGTAAAACAAGAGTCAGACACAACTAGAATTTGGAATTTTTAAACAGAATATTAAACATTCTATATTATAGGTTGACAGGTCTATAATAAATACACAATCCCAGGTTCAATCCCACTGCATGGCACCATTAGCACATAACTTCTACCATAGCCTCGAGTAAGCCAATATTTTGAGTGTGTAGTGTGTGTGTGTGTGCTTACGCTGTGTATACATTTTTTTAATACCTATATATATATATATATATATATATATATATATATATATATATTATCATCATCGTTTAATGTCCACCTTCCACAAAGGCATGGGTTGGACGGGTTGATAGGAGCTGGCCAGGTAGAAGACTACCCCAGGTTACTGGGTCTGTTTTGGCAGGGTTTTTACAGCTGGACGCCCTTCCAAATGCCAACCACTTTACAGTGTGGACTAGATCCCTTTTTTTTTTACATGGCACCGGCACCAACAGGGTCACCGAGTAACATGCAAGACAAGGAATTCTGAGAGGAGAGGGGCTCACAGAGGAAATGACAATGGACTGAGATGTCTGGTGATATGAGGTTCTAGAGAAGACCTATCTACGTCAGAGAAACTGAGTGCTAAGTGTGTTGTGCCCCACCCACATGTAACAAACTTTTTTACACACCCTACCCCAAGGAACCAAACTACATCTCTTCTAAACTGAATCTTTTTCTTCCTCATGTTTGCCAGGTATTAAGAAGGTGCGAGTAGGGAGTGGGGATTGCAATGATTAGTGAAAACCTGGGTATAAAAACAGGGTGAAGGAAAGCAGCGATACAACATCTATACATTACATAAGAATATTGTTGACAGTCACTGCAGTTAGAGGGTAGTTTTATGTAGTTTTAATATAACTATCAGGAGTTTAAATGCAAAGATGTGAATAAAAATAAAGGGGTGGGGTGGGGGAGAATAATGGTTTCAAACTTTGTCACAGGGCCAGGCAATTTTATGGAAAAGGATTAGTTGATTCATTAACCCCAGTGCCCAACTGGTACTTTTGTTAATCTTGAAAAGATGAAAGGCAAAGTCAGCTTTAACAGAATTTGAACTCAGAACACAATGAGCCAGAAGAAATGCTACCCAGCACATTAACAATTGCTAGTTTGCTGCCTTAAGGGAGTGGAGAAGAAGCTCCTACTATAGGCACAAAACCCATAGGTTTGGGAGAAAGGGCCAATAAAGTACATTAATCCTAGTACTTGACTGGTATTTATTTCACTCACCCTGAAAGGATGAAAAGCAGTGTTGCCATTGGCAGAATTTGAACTCAGAACGTAAAGGTGGATGAAATGCTAAGCAACTTCTCCAGCATGCTAATGATTCAGCCAGCTTGTTGCCTTAGAAAAGGGGTGGGGGAGAAATAAGACTTACATGTAGACATATCTAAAATTAGATAATTCAATAAAGATTATATTCTATAGCAGGATGCCCTTCCAAATGCCAACTACTTTTTTGATTAACCCTTTAATATCCAAACTGGAAAAATCTGGCCCAAATATTCTACTTGTTTTATGTTCCAACCAGCCAGATCCAGCCTTTCACACCTACTCTACAATGTCATACTAAAAACAATCATATCAAAATCTTGAAACTACAGGATAATGCAGGATTAAATTCAAAAGAATATGAATAAATAAGGATTATATTTAGCATAGTAATATGAATGCTAAAGGGTTAGAGTACCTTGCCTTTTTAAAATCTTTTATTCAAGTAAGATACTCTATTCTAGTGTGCTTGATGTTGAACTATCAAGCTGGATGTTTTGTTTCTGGGGAATAAAGACATCACTGATGCTCCTGCTTATGCCAATGTTAAGATGCACAGAGACATGCATGCATGTACACACACACACACACACAGAGTATCTGTACAGTTTCCATCTACCAAATTTCACTCAAAAGGCATTGGTCAACACAAAGCTTTTGTAGAAGACATTCACCTAAAGAGTAGTGAAACTGAACCAGAAACTGCATGGTTTCAAACATAAAAATACACCCCCCCCCCCCCCCACACACATAAAGAAACCAGATATGCTCAGAAAAAATACAACACAAAAAGGCATTATCCAAAATAAATAGATATGACTAAAATTTTAAGTCAAATATTCAGTGCATAATAGTGTTTGACACAAGAACATACTAGTTATATATATATATATATATATATATATATATATGTATATATACTCTTTTACTTGTTTCAGTCATTTTGACTGCGGCCATGCTGGAGCACCACCCTTAGTCGAGAAAATCGACCCCAGGACTTATTCTTTGTAAGCCTAGTACTTATTCTTTCGGTCTCTTTTTGCCGAACAGCTAAGTTACGGAGACGTAAACACACCAGCATCGGTTGTCAAGCGATGGTGGGGGGACAAACACACACACATATATATATATATACATATATATATATATATATATATATATATATATATACATACATACGACGGGCTTCTTTCAGTTTCCGTCTACCAAATCCACTCACAAGGCTTTGGTCGGCCCGAGGCTATAGCAGAAGACACTCACCCAAGGTGCCACGCAGTGGGACTGAACCCGGAACCATGTGGTTGGTAAGCAAGCTACTTATCACACAGCCACTCCTGCGCTTTATATATATATATGTATATATATATAAAACAAAACAAAAAGAACTCAATACTCAGTATATGTGATAAAAATTATTGCAATAATTGCATGAAAAGTTGAAAAGGTTTTGCTCCCTTCAGCCTATTATGATCATAAAGCCCCTTATTTGTTGACCCAACATTTGAGTGTTTGGCTGTGTGCCAATGAAATGGCATAACTCTTAGCTGATTAACTATAAGTGGCAGTGAGAGAGATGTTTGGAGTAATAGTTACTGACATCTGATAACAACTAACAGCTGTAAATGAATAAATTATTCAAGAATTAATTACATGTGACTGGGTCAATATAGATTTTTCACAATATTGCCATCCCAATGGATGATCTATGCACATATGTGCATGCATATATAGACACACACAGAAAAGCAGTTCATTGATAAATATATTTCTAGTGAGCATAATATTTCACATCCATTAGCAACATATTCTGAATATTTGTACACACTCTTTCTACATACTCATGAAATTTTATCCATTCTATTTACATTGTCCTCTAAACATTAAAAAGGTGGTTACTGCAGCAGTCATCTGTTTTACTGCATTGTTTTATTAAAGGCTTTTAAGGTACTTTGTTATCATAAAATTGAACTTAGAGTACACTACCCTATTTTATTATTCTTATTCATGATTGTGGAAAGCAATAAAATGTGAAAACAGTAACAATATTTAAAATTTACTTATAACAACCTTTTTGTGGATGCTCCGTTGGATGTGTAATGTCAGAAGCCAGTATGCTCCGTTGGATGTGTAATGTCAATGTGAATACCCGTCAGAGTGTAAGTATCTTGAGAGAAAAGCTGAACATTAGAAGCATCAGTTGTGGTGTGCAAGAGAGACGATTGCGCTGGTATGGACATGTGGTGAGAATGGATGAGGATAGCTGCGTGAAAAAGTGCCACACCCTAACAGTTGAGGGAACCCGTGGAAGAGGTAGGCCCAGGAAGACCTGGGCTGAGGTGGTGAGGCAAGACCTTCGTACATTGGGCCTCACCGAGGCGATGACTACTGACCGAGACCTTTGGAAATGTGCTGTGCGTGAGAAGACCCGGCAAGCCAAGTAAGATCGTTGCCAGTGCCCCTGGACTGGCTCTTGTGCGGGTGGCACATGAGATGCACCATTTTGAGCGTGGCCGTTGCCAGTACCGCCTGACTGGCTCCCGTAGGATTTTCGAGTGAGATCGTTGCCAGTGCCCCTGGACTGGCTTGTGCGGGTGGCACATAAAAGACACCACTTCGAACGTGGCCGTTTTCGTGCAGGCGACACGTAAAAGCACCCACTACACTCTCTGAGTGGTTGGCGTTAGGAAGGGCATCCAGCTGTAGAAACTCTGCCAAATCAGACTGGAGCCTGGTGTTGCCATCCGGTTTCACCAGTCCTCAGTCAAATCGTCCAACCCATGCTAGCATGGAAAGCGGACGTTAAACGATGATGATGATGATGATGAATTATGAGTAGACTGTCTACTTAATTTTCAAAATAGTCAAGATACTGGAGGGAGTTTCATAAAATATCTTACTTTACATATCAGTTGTTGCTTAGTCCCAGGACAACCACAATGATACAGCTGATGAAAGATTCTGACAGTTTTTAGGAGTATGTAGGGACAACATTATTAGAGCTGTGTTCTTATATAAGACAGTTGAGTGTATTTGAGAGAAAGGTTTGGCTGCTTTTTCTAGCAGGGCTAAGCAGTAATATGTAGATTCCCAGTATATTACTCAAGAGCCAACCAACTGAAATTTTTTTTTTTTTTTAAATCGCTTAGCAATAAAGTAAAGGTATTTCCTATAACTCTTTCCAGAGCATCGAAGACCAATACGAAGAAATTGTCAGTTCAAAGAACCGTTCTGATTGCTTGTAAACAGGGAACATACCATTAAAAAGTTAATAAAGGACCAGGTGACAGTGTGAAATAGGGTGAGAGATAAAGCTTACCACCCAAAAACAGTTTTCATCTGTGAAATTCTTATCAGAAGGCTTTTGGTCACCCTGTGGGAGTTAAGCTGAAATAATGCAGTTTCAAAACAGCACTTCTTGACCACACAGTCACCTACACCCATACTATCTTTTACACAGGAATTGAATTTTTATCAATATTCTAATAAAATACAAGCACTTCAGTATGGGCAGACTTATGTGTCCTTCTGCCATTGTCAGTTACGACAAAGGTTCTGATCTGATCAACCACAACAGCCTGCTTGTGAAATTAATCTGCAAGTGGTTGAGCACTCCACAGACGTGTATTCATAATGTACTACTCAGAGAGATTCAGCACGGCACAGAATGTGAAAAAGCTGGCCATTTGAATTATAGGTACTACTCATTTTTGCCAGCTGAGTGGACTGGAGCAACGTGAAATAAAGCATGTTGCTGAAGAACAAGGCACCACTGGGAATTGAACACATGACTTTACGATTGCGAGCTGAACACCCCTAACTACTAAGCCATGCACCTCCACAGCAGTCTTATGTGAGTCGGTATTAAATGGGTTAATTTAACTGTTTCAAGAGAATTTGATTAAGGGATTCCAGCAACTGGAAAAACAGGTAGGCCATTTCAATAACCATTCAACAGGACAGTAAATTCTTTAGGAGATAGGTGAAATCTCTCGTAGTACCATAATTCAATGAAATCTAGCAATCACTACCTGCTTATTGTCTTAAGATGTCTTTGAAGTTGAACAGGGAATAATAACTTTTCTAGTCAAGAATGAAAAATTTTAAATCTATAAAAGTCGTGTTTCATAAAAATGTGTAAAGTAGGAAGTCGATGTTGCTGCCTAGTGAAGTATCACATCAAAACATCAAATTATCTCCCAACAGGGACCTGGTCTGAAGAATACTTGCAATGGTGTTAACTCTGTTAGTCACCCTAATCCAGGTGTTGGTATTAAATCAAGAGATAATGATAGGAAACCTTTTCAGCCAAAGATAACCTGCCAAAAGCAGACCTCACCTAGAGTTAACCCTTTAGCATTTAAACTGGCCATATCTGGCCAAAATATTCCACCAGTTTTCTTTTCAAACCAACCAAATCCTACCTCTCACATCTACCCTATATTGTCATTTAAAAAAATTAATAATCACATCATCAAAATCCCAAAGTTACAAGATAATACATGACTAATTCGAAACAGTTTGACTACACAAGCATTACATTTGACAGAGTAATCTGAATACAAAAGGGTTAAATAATAAATAGTAATATCAATGATTGAGAAAAACAGAAAATGTGTAGTGTGCTCGATACAAAATAGTTGGGAAATGTTATTCAACAAAAACAATAACAACATTGAACAAAAACATCTTTAAATGATTATTCCGACTGGCTGCCAGGCAAAATGGGCAGCAGTAATTGAAGTAGATGGTGAATATGCTCCAGAATAATCATTTAAATATGTTTTTGTTGAATTAAATTAATTGCAAAAAAAGCTGCAATAATTATGCACCAACCTAATATATAAATATAAATATTAAAAAATGCTAACCTTTGGCAACTCTTTGATAATTCTTTTGCGAGCTTTTTCCTCTTGAAGTAAAGCTCCACCCCGATTGTTAAAACGATTAGGATCAGTTGCCTTTTTCTGGAAAGGAAACAAAATTCAAATTAAATACCACTTATATGACAAATTTATTGAAAAGAAAAAGAAGTATTTTAGAAATTATACTTACAACATAAGGAATAGGACTTTGAGAAAATTAATGTAAAATAATTGGTTAGTAGTATGTGATAGTACAAATATAATTTTATGTCTATTTTTTCTATGCTGACATGGGTTAGATGGATCCTTATAATCTGCATCATCTTGAACACACAGCAACAAAGAAAACCAGCCGACTTTGGTGTTGCATGTTTTAGGTGCTCCTACTATGTTGCTGGCACTAAGGTGTGTCACACCCCACCAGTACATTATATTTTTTGCAAGTTCTTTTTTCATTTTGTAGAAAATACATCACTTTTGGTGTAGTTTCTATAGCATGATGCCCTTCTTACTAACAACCACTTTACAGAGTATACTGAGTGCATTTTACTTTGCTATAAGTCCTCAAGACATTGCCCCATGCAAGGAGTACTACAAAGTCCTTGTTACCCTGTAAATCAATTCTTATTCAGAGTTACTACTGTCTGAGAGTTATAGCCTTTTGAGGCAGCTTTGCAAAGTCCATGTGTCATTTGTATGTTTCTGAAATGTCGGGCTTTGGCTACTGAATGAAGGAGAGAAGGTAATGATCTGAAGCAACTTGGCCTAGAAGTTGTCTTTAAGTGTATAGAGGTAGAGAAAGAGAAGTTGCAAAACGTCATGGGTGGGACTGAGACTGTCTCCATAGCAGATTTGACCCAGCACCTTCATTCCCTCCAAATAAATCAGTGTATGCAAAAATCTAATACAAGTTTTTTCACGTGACATAAGTATGCATACATTTACTGCACAATAATTATAATTACTAATATTTTATGCAACCAAGCAGCGAGCTGGCAGAATCACTGAAGTTGATTTTGCCTTTCATCCTTTCAGCGGCTCAATAAAATAAGTATCAGCTGAGCACTGGGGTCAATGTAATCGATTTACCCCAACCCTCAATGTTGCTGGCCTTGTGCCAAAATTTAAAACCAATATCCAATGCAGCTAACCTTTTATGCACATCTTAGAGGGAATGATGATCAGTAGACGCTGACTTTAAATCTATACTACTCACTTTATAGTTTAGCATTCAGTCAACATTTTATGTTCACTTTTCTAAACTGGCAGAGACTGGATGCTTTTACTGATTCAGTCAGATGCCTGTTTCATCATCAACCATCTTAGCTGCCCCATATGAAACAGTGTACTTATTCTAAACCCAGAATACACATAACAACATTGAAACTGATAAACTTTGTTTCCTCACCTCGAGAACAGTATACTCCTCCAGTATTTCTTCCCATTGCTTTACTTGACTGTAAAGGTTCTTGTGTCGCTCATAAAAAGCTTGAAGGTTGTTAATTTCCGCTTCTAGAGCATCAGCAATTTCATCGGTGAAAACACCTTGTATTAAAAAAAAAAAAAAAAAGTTATAGCGAAGGAACATTTCAAACACACAGGGGTTATTTAACCCTTTACCATTCAGATTTATTGTCAAATGTAATGTTTATTCATTCAGATAGTCTTGAATTAATTGTGAATTAACTCAGCCTTGAGATCTCAATGTTGTGACTATTTTTGAACAACATTGTAGGATATGTGTGAGTGGCTGGATCTGACCAATTTGAACATAAAAATGGTAGAATATTTGGACCTGATATAGGCAGTTTAAATACCAAAGGGTTAAAGTGAATTACAGATGAAAAGAAACAGCCAAACTTTCTACATAGACCCAAGAAGGTATGGGACGAGGTGGTGAAGTATGACCTTTAGATGGATGCTGACTCTCACAGAGGCAATGACAAGTGACTGAAACCTTTGGTGATTTGCTGTGCTTGAGAAGAACATATCAAGCCAAGTAAAATCATAGTTGGGCCAGTGCCAGTGACATGTAAATGGCACTACACCACTCTGGGGTGGTTGGCTTTAGTAAGGGCATTCAACCATAGAAACCAAGCCAAAACAGATTGGAGCCTTGTGCAGATCTCTGGCTTACCAATTCCAGTCAAACCATATAACACATGCTAGCATGGAAAATGGACACCAAGTGATGATGATTACTCTTTACTCTCTTTTACTTGTTTCAGTCATTTGACTGCAGCCATGCTGGAGCACCACCTTTAGTCAGGCAAATCAACCCCAGGACTTATTCTTTGGAAGCCTAGTACTTATTCTATCAGTCTCTTTTACCGAACCGCTAAGTTACGGGGACATAAACACACCAGCATCAGTTGTCAAGCGATGTTGGGGGGGACAAACACAGATATGCAAACATATACACACACACACACACATATATATATATATATATATATATACGACGGGCTTCTTTCAATTTCCGTCTACCAAATCCACTCCCAAGGCTTTGGTCGGCTTGAGGCTATAGTAAAAGACACTTGCCCAAGGCGCTACGCAGTGGGACTGAACCCAGAACCATGTGGTTGGTAAGCAAGCTACTTACCACACAGCCACTCCCGCGCCTAATTATTATGAAGATTTACTTAAAAGTGAGTTGCAGTTGGCAATGTTAACCAAAGAGACCAATAGACCAGACAGTATTTCATATAAACAATAACAGTGCCACTTTAAAATTAACGCATTCAGATTATTCTGTCAAATGCAATGCTTGTTTCTTCACTGTTTTGTATTAATCCTGCATTATCTTGTAGCTTTGAGATTTCAATGATGTGATTGTATATTTCTTGAATCACATTGTTAGGTTATTGTATGAGAGTGAATCTAGCTGGTTTAAATACAAAACTGAAGATATGGACTGGATATGACTGGTTTAAGACAGTTCTTAACAGACAACAACAACCCAGCATGAGAATGCACGAGTATAGATGACCTTATGAAAGCCTTCATTAGCACACTAGGCAGATGAAGATTAAGCACCAAAGGAACATTCCTGATGAGAGTAACATCAAGGATGAAGCCAAATAGGGTGTGAATTATTGAAATACCTTCAGTTTTGTAAGCAGAACATTTATCCCTCAATTCGTTTGGAGTGAAGCAAACTTTCCACCAACGCTCTAACTCTCGCTTCATGCTCGTCACAACCTTTTCCATCTGAGTGTGCTTCAGAGCCTCCAAACGAAGGATTTCTTCACTCACCTGCAAATACAAAAATAAAATCAATTTTATTAGTTTACATGCCAGAGTTAAATAAAGACATAATTGTTTCTACAAACCACTGCCACCAACAATAAGACGGTGTTAATGAAAAAAAACACTATGAGGTCACTTGACCTGCCATGTATATGTATATGTGTATATATATATATATATATATATATATATATATATATACTGGAGTAAGCACATGAAATGTGCAACAAGGTGGAAAAAAGAGTACTCAAATACCAGAGGTAGAGTAATATGCTTTATTTAAAACTGTCTGATGAACGGGAACGTGAAACTCAGAGTAACGTTTTTTTTGTTATATTTCTGCTGCTTTTAAATAAAGTAAATATATATATATATATATATATATATATATATATATATATATATATATATATATTACAGCAGTATCAGTGCCAAGCAATGTTTAGGCATAAGTGAACTTTAGGTTAGTTAAAATATTTGACATATTTCAAATTCCAAAGTCAAAATCACTGCAGTTTCTGTGGAGAAAAACTTCTCTCTTATCGTAAAAAGGTGTAAAAACACCATATCGGTCCAGTGCTGCCCCAAACACATTAAAGAATGCACTGTAACTTAAAACTTTTGTAGAAACTTGAATGCAATTGTGCATTTTTGAATGTATACTGTGCCAACAACAATGTGCCTGTAATTCAAAGGGCCAGCCTTGTCACACTGTGTCACGCTGAATATCCCCAAGAACTACATTAAAGGTACACGTGTCTGTGGAGTGCTCAGCCACTTGCACGTTAATTCCACAAGCAGGCTGTTCCGTTGATCGGATCAACTGGAACCCTCGACATTGTAAGCGACGGAGTGCCAACAACTGTGTTTAGGACCCATGGCTGACTCAGCTCCGAAACAAAATGTCAAATAAGAACAATTATCCCTTCGGTTATTTTTATTAATGAAAACATCAATGAGAAACCAAGCATTTCACTCTGTTGGAGTCTTAAATATCAGCCAAGATTTAGAAATTTGAGGCAGATTTCTCTATGGCCAGATCCTGTCACCAAACTTTATCTACTTGCAAGCAAGGTAAAACTTCCCCATGGCCACACATGCTCTCACAAAATATTGGAAATGAATGATAGTTCTTGTATGACTGTGACACTCATTTACAACTATCACACAATATCATGACAAGGAGACACAAACATACATGACAGGCTTCTTTCGGTTTCTGTAGCAGAAAACACTTGGCCACACAGCCATGGCTGTACCTTAATAGACATAATTAAAGTATTTGCTCCCCTCTCCTCTTTCTTTCATCAATTAAATGAAAGTATCAATAGATTATGGAGCCAGAAGAAACTGGATCAATCTAATCTGGCAACCTGGATTTCATATTACTCAAAAGTATGATCTTTAATTTGAGTGATCTCACGAGTATATATTTTTGCAAATTATTCAGTCTATCAACAGCGTTGCCTTCAAGGTGGAAAGATAACTGCCATTGTGATTTTCTTCAATCTCTAAGTCAGGAACCTTTTAAATCTATAGTTTTCAGTTTAACAGATTTACGAACACTAAAATATATTCTTTTCAAAAAGAAAGGAATGAGAGGGTGACTAAGAATAACAATAAAGTAAGAACAGTTAAAAATATAATAAAAAAAAGCTTTTATCTTTTACTTGCGGTCATGCTGGGGCACTGTCTCAAAGAATTTTTAGTTGAATGAATTGACCCCAGTACTTTTTTTTGAAGCTTGGCACTTATTCTATCGGTCTCTTGTTGAACGGCTAAGTTACAGGGATGTAAACACACAAACACCAGTGAACAAACAGTAGTTGGTGACAAAAACAGACACTAAGACACACAGACTTACACAAACAGTTATATATACAACAGGTTTCTTTCAGTTTCTGTCTATGAAATTCACAATCAAGGCATTGGTCAACCTGAGACTATGGTAGAGGATGCCTGCTCAAGGTGCCATGCAGTGGAACTGAACTCACAGCCATGTGGTTGGGAAACAAGCTTCTTATCACACAGTCACACCTCTATCTATGTAATACTTACAGTTTTAAGATTTTCTTGTTTCAAAGACTCATGTTTTTCCCAAAATTCTTCACGAGTTTCCGCAGGTGTTTCCAGACGTTGCCAAAGAACATTTAAACGATTCTTCATTGCAAGTAGTTTCTCTTCTGCTTTAGCTTTGCGCTCAATGACCTGAAATTTGCAGAGAAAATACAAAAATAAATTTAAACACTGTATAATGATAAGTCATTAAAATGAAACCAACAGCTACAACGTCATGATTCACGAGGAGAATATACTGCAGTGATTATGGCTGGAAAAATTTGAATGGTTTGATAAGACTTGACCTGGGTTAAATAACTTTCCTTCACTGGTTAGAGCAGTAAATAAACCAGTTTGCTATCTATTTACAACTAGACAAAATATTGCCTTGCGATATTTATTCCATCTTATAAGGTAGAATCATTAGCATGTTGGGCAAAATGATTAGCAGCATTTCGTCTGTCTTTATGTTCAGAGTTCAAATTCCACTGAGGTAGACTTTGCCTTTCATCCTTTTGGAATTGATAAAATAAGTACCAGTTGAGTATTAGGGTTGATGTATTTGACTTAACCCCTCCTCTGGAATTGCTGGTCCAGTGCCAAAATGTTTAATATTTATTCTATCTTGTGTTCTGAGTTTAAATCCCACCAAGGTCAGCTTCACCTTTCACTTCTCGGGTCAAAATAGCACGAGTAAAGTATGGCAGAAACAGAGCATCAGAGAGTGCTTTGTGACATCTGTTCCCGATCTGCATTTCCAGTCCCACCATGGCCGAAAGGCTCGACATTTTGTTACCAGCCCATCTAAGACTGCCTCTGGTTCTAGGATACAAATTTCTTGTTTAAATTAATCTAAATTAAAAACTTTCTATCAAAATTTCATTTTAATTTACATTTCAAATACCATGATCATCATCATCGTTCAACGTCCGCTTTCCATGCTAGCATGGGTTGGACGATTTGACTGAGGACTGGCGAACCAGATGGCTACACCAGGCTCCAATCTGATTTGGCAGAGTTTCTACAGCTGGATGCCCTTCCTAACGCCAACCACTTCGAGAGTGTAGTAGATGCTTTTACGTGCCACTGGCACAAGGGCCATTCAGGCAGTGCTGGCAATGGCCATGCTCAAAATTAACTGAAACAAAAGCAGTGTATTTTAACAGAAATATGGTAACAAATGGGTTAATCCATTGCCTGGCTCTTGGATGCCTTTAGCAGAGTCTATTCTATTGCAAATGTATAGGCCAAGTCTCTGCTTTGAGCATATCTTTCCTATTAGATTTGGAAGCACTGCAATAAATTCATAGAAACTGGCATGAAGCACATGTGAAGATCCTTTCTCAACTTTCATCCCAGGAAGACGTGGGATGAAGTGGTGAGAAAAGATCTCCAGGCATTGGGTCTCACAGAGGGGATGATAAAGGACCGAGACTTCTGGTGGTCTGCTGTACTTGAGAAGACACACCAAGCTAAGTAAAATCGTGGTTGTTTTTGCATACAGGCATGTCTCCCTACATTGCTCTTCAGCTGAGCAGTCCTAACCTTGAGGGCTCATGGGTGCTGGTGCCATGTAAAAGCACCTGGGCCAGTGTTGCATAAAAGCACCCAATATACTTTGTAAAGTGGTTGGCACTAGGAAAAGTATTCAACCAAAGAAACCATGTCAAAGGTGACATTGATGCTCGATGCAGTCCTGGGGCTCACCAGATTCCACCATGCCATTATGGAAAATGGATGTAAAATGATGATGACGACCTTGGCTAAGCAGAAAAAAAGCATGGTAACTGGACACATGAACTATTGAATGTTTGGTGAGTATATCAACATTCAACAATTTGACCATTTGAAACTTAAAATGAACAAGCCAATAAACAGGATCTTTTATTTAATAGTGCCATATTTTTACCATTGATATAATTCCTTCTAAGCCATCACTTAACTGAAAGCAGGACTCAGAGTAAAGACAAAATATATTTTTCTACTGGTTAAATATAAAAATATATTTCAAATGCTTTTATTTTTAATCCCTATTAATTCCCCTTCATGATAGTCTGTGATTTATTCTAATTTGCAGGTACTGAGAAGATGAGAAATTTGTTTCTGGACAGGAGGATACACAGCTACTATCACAACTACTTTTACTTAAGAGAGATCAGTACTGCAAGCTAATAAATCATGTGACCATTTTACAGTGCTACCATTGGTTGCAACCATATATTGTTCCTTTCAATGGTGGTCAATTAGAGCTAAGTATTATAACTACAAACAAGCACAACAGAGTTGTAAAGAAACAATATAAGTCATTACTGTGTCAGCTGGTTGCTTAATAGCCTACTAATTTTGTCTTTCAGACATGTTGATAATACTTAACTCGGAATAAATTCCCCATGCTAGAACCAGAACTGAAACAAAGCAAAAAAGCAACACACACACACACACACACACACAGACTAATTAACCTACCTCTATTTGTAGATTATTCAAAGCAGTCATATTTTCAGAAGATAGGATGAAATCATTTTCATCATCAGCCAAAGCCTGTCTCTCGAAAACAGTGGATGGACTATCATCTATCTGTTTAAAGACTTCTTGAATTTGTTCTCTGATAATAGTAAATGTTGCAAAACGTTTATTCTAGAAATAAAATAAAGTTTAAATTAAATAAAAGTCACTTTTGATGAAGCATCACAATTTTTACAGGCGAGGGAAAATAAATACGAGTAACAAATACACTAGTATATAATAAGTACTTATTTTAATGATTCTACAAAAAAGAAATGCAATATAATTCACTTTCAGTGGTTGAACTTGAAGCAGATAAAGCTATAAATGATAGTATATAAATATTAGGTAAAAAAAAAAAACTTTGGATAGGAAAAGTTGAAAGATGCTTTCAACCTTTTCTACCCAAAGTTTTGACTTAATATTTATACACTATCATTTATAGCTTTACCTGCTTCATGTTCGACCACTAAAAATAAATTATTTCTTATTCTTTGAGAGTTTCTAAATCCTTGACTTGAAAAATATCTGATATTTTAACCTAGAAGTAATTTATCCCTAGAACAGGAAAAAAAAAAAAATGCACATCTATATTTTTCATGCTAGCATGGGTTAGATGAATATATTATTAAAGTATTATTTTACAGTAAGATGCCTTTTGTGTCAATAGCCTTCACTTGTTTTTGAGATCATATCCTAATCATCTTTAAAAGGTGCAAATCTGGTTGATAGTCCTTTAACAAGGTAAGTGACAGTAATGTTACAGCCCATAGCTGAGTACTTAAGCTAGTTTAGTGTTGCACATGTTAGTGGGGTGGTTAAGTGGGAACTTATGACCATGAGAGAAAACCTCCTTGACAATGCTCAAATGTCAGCTCACTTCCTTTCAGGTGCAGAGAACCATCTTCAAGCACTAATCCATCCAACACCAGAAATTCTGTGCTTTACCTATCAGTATTGCTACAATGAAATAACTGGTGAGATTATAGAGGTGCTAGAGCAGAGGCATAGATGTGTGTTGTATGCAAATGGTATGACAGAGAAGAGCATCAGCCAAACTTCTTACAAGCAAAGAACACCACAAACTATTCTGGGTAATTTTCTATGTCCTATAAGCATTTCTGACAAAAAATAGAGCACCTTATTCTAAGTACTGCTAGTCAGGAAATGCTGTAGTAAAAAAATACTTAAAAGGCATAAAACACATGCAACAATAGGGCAATCCAGTTGAAAGTTACTGATCCAAGATATAAAAGATGGGTGGAGCTTATGGACAGGGAGTTTCAGTAAGAGATTTACATGCCAAACACAGTTGAAAGCTTCAATTCTGAGGGTGTCAACATTGCTTTCACCAAGGCAATAGCCCACTGATGAGTGACAAATGAGTAGTTGACGAAACTGTACTGGTTGTCACCAAAGAGAGAGAGAGATCCAAGGTATTGAGTGGGGGGAGGGCACACATCATTAATGATATCTTCCAACAACCTGGTATCTAATATCTCTAAATTTAATGGCTGTCATTAAATTAAAGGTGTAACAGGGCAATAGATGGCAGAGTCAGGGAGGATGCATTTTGAGGAAGGGAGACACTATAGAGGCATTTGTGTGTTTTTGTTTGTGAGTGTGCGTTTGTGTGTATTTGTATGCGACTTTTTGTGTTGACTGTGATAGTGATGAGTGTTACAAGAAGTATCTTTCAAAACCAACGTAAATTTTGGCAGAGAGGGACAAACTGAGGAGTTTCTAATTGTGCCCCAGAGTTAACTCTATGGATACAATGTTTGAGGGCGATAGAAAGGACACTGTCAGGACTGGTGGCCGAGTTGGTTCAAAATTGATTGAAAGTACTTCGTGACACGTGTATGCAATGTGGTGGATCAGAAAGGGAAAGAAATAGAGAGATGTTAAGTGTGTGTTATGTGGAGTTGGTTGCATAACAGGCAGTAGAAGTAGAAGCTTTCTCTGTATTGCACACAGAATCATTGTTATAGAAAATGGTATGATGCTGTGCTTGAAAAAGCTTGCTTAACCCACAATACAAGCAAGGAAAAGCAGATGTAGAAATTATATGTGTGTGTGTGTGTGTGTGTGTGTGTGTATATATATTATATATATATATATATATATACACACACACAGATGCGCAGACATGGCCGAGTGGTAAGAAGTTTGCTTCCTAACTACATGGTTCTGCATGGCACCTTGGGCAAGTGTCTTCTATTATAACCCCAGGTCAACTAAAGTCTCATGGGCGGATCTGGTAGACAGAAACAGAAAGAAGCCCATTGTGTGTGTGATTTTGTGTTTGTCTGTGTTTTTGTTTGTGTACGTGTGTATGTGTGTTTCGCGCGCGTGCGTGTGTCTGTATGTGACTTTTGTCTTGACTGTGTGATAGTTATGACTGTTACAAGAAGTGTCATGCATTTCCAACATTCTGTGAGAATACGTCTGGCTTGGAAATGTGTGACGGTTGGCAACAGGAAGGACATCTGTCTGTAAAAAGTCTGTCTCAAACTCCATCCAATCCACACAAGCATGGAAAGATGAACATTATCCTTTAACATTCACATCATTTTGCAATAGTAATTTCTATTTTGTAGCTGAGATTTTGATGAGGTACTTGTTAATTTTTAGAATGATATTGTAGGGAAGGTGTGAGAAGCTAGATGTGGCCAGCTTAAGTTATATATATATATGTTGGCATTCCGTCGCTTACAACGTCGAGGGTTCCAGTTGATCCGATCAACGGAACAGCCTGCTCATGAAATTAACGTGCAAGTGGCTGAGCACTCCACAGACATGTGTACCCTTAACGTAGTTCTCAGGGATATTCAGCGTGACACAGTGTGACAAGGCTGGCCCTTTGAATTACAGGTACAACAAGGTTCACCACCATCCCCTGCCAGGGTCTCGTGGAACTTTAGGTGTTTTTGCTCAATAAACACTCACAACGCTCGGTCTGGGAATCGAAACCGCGAGTCCGCTGCCCTAACCACTGGGCCATTGCGCCTCCACATTATATATATATATATATATATATATAGATAGATAGATAATAAAACAAAATGAAATTATTGTGTATAGTGCTCAGATTCCTTGTTATACTAAAGAAGAACAAACCTGCTCAATAGTCAGCTCTTCAATATGTTTCTCATATTCAGATAGATCGTTGTCTGAAGGAACAGTGCTATGTGATATATGGAAAGGAAGTATTTTTGTGCGATCACACAAGATCTTCTCTTGATCTATTAAGTTTTTTAGAGCCACCATACGTGTGTGTTTTTGCTTTGTCAATGTCTCAAGATGATGGAGTAGATCTTTGCGACATTGCAACATTGTCTGCTTGCTATCAGGCTGGAAAAAAAATAAATAAATCACATAAAAACTCTAGCATATATATGTATAAATGAAATACATTTAATGTAAGGTTAACTGCAAATACATATGAAACATTACCCTATGCAAAAAAAAAAAAAAAACCATCTGAGTTCTATAAGAATCTTATCACTGAAGGACAAATTTTTATCATACATAAGGTGAGGATATATAGATGGTCAGACCTCCAGAGGTAAGAGAAAAAGTTAATCTTGAGAGAATAGAGCTCTAAACAATGAATTATGAAAACATTTAGAATATGTGGCAGATAACAGAAAACAAAAAAAAACCCAAGAGCGAAAATTATGTCAATTGATCCATTTTTTTAAAATGAAGAAACAGGTGATATATTTGAAACTAGTATGTTAGTGATAACTGTTCTCACCAACCCAATAGGAAATGTCAATTTAACTTGACAAGATTTAAATTGATCAGTGAAGAATTTGAAAACATCCAAGTTGGTTCTTTACTGCCTCACCCGTTTTTTCTACCTTCCAGACAAAAAATAAAATGAATTGAGAGATATTGATTTCTTCTGTCAAAGTACAAAATGTATTTTTTGCTTGTTTTTGGCAAAAGAATTTTTTTATGTATAATGTCAACCCTAAATTTGAGTTTTATCACTTTTTCTAAGATGATTGAGATAATTGTAATAGTCTGGAACTGGCTGTTTGTTGAATAAAGCTGTATGCATTGACCAAAAGCACAATATAGTGTTTACATTGCTGCGGTCATTACCCCAGCAATTTAATACTGGCAGAAATGTCAGCACGCAGGGCGAAATGCTTCGTGGCATTTCGTCTGTCTTTAAGTTCTGAGTTCAAATTTCGCCAAGGTCAACTTTGCCTTTCGTCCTTTCAGGGTCAATAAATTAAGTACCAGTTGTGTACTGGGGTTGATCTAATTGACTGGCTCCCCTCCCCCAAAATTTTGGGCCTTGTGCCTAGAGTAGAAAAGAATTTAATACTAGAGTATGTGTTGTGTATACATTTACACCTACACCGTATATATATATATATATATATATATATATATATATATATATACACACACACACATATATATACACACACATATATACATACACACACACATATATGTATATATATGTGTGTGTATGTGTATATATCTATCTATATTATATATATATATATGCACACAAGTTTAACATTAAGCAGGGGAGATTTCTAAAAACCATATTCTAAGAGAAATTTTAATATAAAGTGAACTGATTCAGCAGAGCAACTAAAAGTGGTTTGCAGGAAAACATTGCTGCTGTACTATTTCATATTTCACTTAAATAATGAAAAGTAACAGCTGTTAGATCTTGTTACAGAAGAAAAAAAATAACAAAAATCCACTTTACTTCATATACAGAAACTGCTAATTCTTTGCTGAGAACCTTCAACTTTTCTTTAATATCTGTTATTTTCCCAATAAGGCTATCTTTCACATCAGTTTCCTGTTGCACCATTTCTTCAAAGAGGCTTTCCACATGCCGCAACACACTGTTACATCGCTCACTTCGTTGATCAGCCGCAAAACCAATCTCGTTCCATATACTTTCCAAATGCTGTAAGGAAGTCTCTACTACCTCATTCAGAACCTGAGATAAGGTATCACTGAAAAAGGAAAAATGGTTTGTTTGAGTTTTTTCTATTCCTATAAGCATGTCAACAAATAACTCAGTCAAAAATACATTTTTATGCCTTAACCCTTTAGTATTTAAACCAGCCATATGTGGCCCAGATAGGCTTCATACCTACCTACAATCATCATCATCATTGTTTAACGTCCGCTTTCCATGCTAGCATGGGTTGGACGATTTGACTGAGGACTGGCAAGCCAGAAGGCTGCACCAGGCTCCAATCTGATTTGGCAGAGTTTCTACAGCTGGATGCCCTTCCTAAAGCCAACCACTCAGAGAGTGTAGTGAGTGCTTTTACATGCCACTGGCACGAGGGCCGTGAGAGAGCATTCTCGATTATCCGGCAATTATTTAATATTGATGTTTGGTTGGAATCATTCAACTTTTTCGGCTATATCATGCAATGAAGGGTTGGGTGATAAGTCAGTTAATGTTAACTAAAACATACAATATGGACAGATATAGTGGTTTCGTTATTAAATACAGAAATGTTTTATAAAGGAGAATATTGCTGGAAGAGAGACATAAGACAAGACTCAAAGAAAGATGAAAGGTTTGGAAACCGTATCAACCCTTTGTATTAACCTTTTTAACAA
Source organism: Octopus bimaculoides (assembly GCF_046866305.1). Lineage (NCBI taxonomy): Eukaryota > Metazoa > Mollusca > Cephalopoda > Octopoda > Octopodidae > Octopus > Octopus bimaculoides. The sequence continues at coordinate 18,075,816 of NC_142941.1, read as the reverse complement.
TATTACAATATTATTTTAAAAATAAACAATTATGCAATTAAAACCTCAAAGCTAAAAGATAATGCAGGAGTAATTCAAAACAATGTGCATAAATAAGCAATACATTTGACAGGATAATTTGAATGCTAAAGGGTTGAGTAAATTTGTGGTATAGTGATACCACTAACGCCCACTGAAAATATTAACCCTATAGCATTCAAATTACTGTCAAATATAAAACCTATTTATTCACATTTTAAAAAATGTATCATGTATTATTTTGTAGCAGAGATTTCAAAGATGTTATTGTTTATTTTTAGAATGACACTGCAGGGTAGTTGTGAGAGGCCAGCTCTGGCTAGTATGAACATAAAACAGGTAGAATATTTGGGCTGAATACAACCAGTTTAAATGGTTAAAGGTTAATCACCTTGATTTGATGCAAAATTAAAAAAGAAAACAATTATCAAAACAATTTTATACATCATCGTCATCATTTAACGTCCTCTTTTTATGCTGGCAAGCCAGAAGGCTGCACTAGGCTCCAATCTGATCTGGCAAAGTTTCTACAGCTGGATGCCTTTCCTAACACCAACCACTCAAAGAGTGTAGTGGGTGCTTTTTACATGTCACCAGTACAAGGGCCAGTCAGGCAGTACTGGCACTGACCACGTTTGAATGGTGCATTTTATGTGCCACCAGCACGGGAGCCAGTTAGGTGACACTGGCAACGACCATGCTCAAATGGTGCTTTTTATGTGCCACTAGCATCAGCAATGTTTGAATGGTGCTTTTTACATGCCACCGGCAGTGTCTATATAATTTCTAATTTCAACACAAGTTATTTTTACAAAAACCAGTGGGGGTTGCTTGAATAAAATTTATACATCAAAAATTTATGAATTCTCCATAAAATAAGCTTTAGGAATTGTAGAAGATTAAAGCAGTCTGGGTGTATGGACTTTTCCACAGAACTAAATTACATGAGATCCTTTGTATTACCAGGAATAATCAAAGTAAAAGAAGTACAAATGTTTATTATTCCAATATTTAGCCAATGTTTACCTTCAAATTAAGAAAAAATATATAGAACATCTTGTTAATTCTACATCCTTAGAAATGCTAAAATCTAGTATTGATATTTTTACATTAATATGAAGAGAAATTAGAGAGCTATTGGCATGCATATTGTGTTACAATTATGATCAAGATTATGTTGTGAAATCTGTCAAAAATTTTAACTATGCAGAACAAAGTTTATTGCACAATCATAATAAAATGTAAAACCTATTTTTGCATCTTATTTCCACATTTGTTATCTTTATGAAGGTATAAGTTCAGTTTTAAACCAAAATAAAAGTATTTCTGTTTTATTAAATACACACCAAACCAATGTACAGAGGTGTTATTATAGCTCAAAGAAGACTAACTGTTCAAAATACTGTTATAAACATAATTCATCAATTCACAATTGTGCAGATAGCAACCTAAAGCCCTTGTACCATCTCATCAAAGCCACATTATCAAATAGATGTAGGAAAATCAAAAAGAAAAAAACCCACATAGGTATAAAAGTTTTACATCAATTTTAAACTGATGCTTTGAACATTAATTTCTACATCCTTAGAAATGCTACACACACTTTTTATTACTATTCTTAAGAAATGTCACAAATGTAAGGGAAACAAAAAACTAGGCCAGATAAAACATCTGGTGAGCCAAGCAGGATAACCGTTGTCAAAGATTTTTTTTTTTTATCTGTAATTGCCAGTGTTCCACACCCAACAGCGGTTAAAAGTGGAGGGAAAAAGAAACAGAAAATTGTATTCTACTAGCTGATGTATCCAGCATTGCCCAAGTGCTAAATATATAGAAAGTTTTTTTTTGTTAAACTTATAGCAAGTTAAATCATATAATTCTTTCTCTTCTTTTTCTACTTGTTTATTTGACTGCGGCCATGCTAGAGCACTGCCTTTAGTTGAACAAACTGACCCCAGGACTTATTCTTTGTAAGCCTAGTACTTATTCTATCAGTCTCTTTTGCCAAACCGTGAAGTTACAGGGACGTAAACATACCAACATCAGTTGTCAAGCAATGGTGGCAGGGACAAACACAGACACAAATATATACATATATACACGTCAGGCTTCTTTCAGTTTCCATCTACCAAATCCACTCACAAGGCTTTGGTCAGCCCAATATACCACGCAGTGAGACTGAACCTGTGGCATATGTTTTTAATTGTAATGTAGATACATGTTTAAAGCTGAATATTTTTTCCACTTCATAAAAGTAAAAGAGAACAAGCCAAATGGTAAAGCTACTCCTGAATGTTGAAAGTGGACATCTTATCCTTCTTGCACAAGGCTTGATGTACTAAATGATATCATTTGAAAGCAATTGTATTTATCTATATCATTTCGAACATAAAAAAATATTAAATCTGAATATTTTATAAACAAATTTGTATGTGGGACAGTTATTTTCTACCTTCCATGATACTTGAAAGCTCATACAAACATTTTTTTAAATATGATTTTTACAGCATTTCAATATATACTGTTTTTACATTGTTCCCTCAGAGAGGTGTGAAAGAAAGTGCTTGTGAGAGACAGAGAGAATTAGAGTAAGACAGAGAAAAAAAAGGAGTGAAGAAAAGGGAAGAGAGGAAGAAAGAAATTAAAGAGAAACTGAAAGAGAAAAAACATTTTTGTTGCTCACACTAACAACAATCCTTGTCTATAATCACTTCATTACAACTATTAACCTTTCAATATCTCTTTTTTGGATCTTCTTGCTTTCATGAGGTAAGATGGGGTGGGACTTAGACATCAAATTTTCTTCATTCTGCAACGATTTTGGCTTTGTGTGCAAATTTTGGGAAAGATTTGTTGAGTAAAAGTGATGCAGTTTCAAGACAACACTTATTGACATAATTTTGCAACTGTTTTAAGATTTACTATCATTCTTCAACAGATAATCTCTAGGTCAACAAAAGTAAAGATAACTTTAACTCAAACTCAGTAAATAATATAAATAACTTTCCTAGGTAACTCATATTTCAAAATTTTATTGGCAATAATTATTTCATGTAACAAACCTTACAATTTGACATCTAAATGTCTCTGTTATGTTGTTAATAAGATTATAATTTTTGGAGATATTAACCTAATGTTCAATGTACATTTACAATATTTATACCTATACTACATTTCAGTTTGATATTTTATTATCAGTAGGTATATTATTCATATATATATTTCCTGAAATATGAGGTAGCTAATTTGTCCTTGAATACAGGCAGGTCTCCTATGTCCCTCTTCAGCTGAGCAATCCTAATCTTGCAGGCTTGTGGTTATGGTGCCATGTAGAAATACCCATGCCGGTGTTGCGTAAAAGAAGCACACAGCACACTTTGTAAAGTGGTTGGTGTTAGGAAAGGCTTAGAAACTATGCCAAAACAGACATGGTGTCCAGGTAGTTCTTCAGTTGGCCAGCTCCTGTCAAACCACCCAATTCACGTCAGCATGGAAAACAGACATTAAATGACACACACACAATTTGTCAAGGAACATTTATATAACAAATAAATGACAATATGTAATTTTAACATATGCATGCTTGGAAAATGGGCATAAAATGAACAAACAAATAAACTGGCAATGAAGTTAGATCATTATTTTGAGTAGTGATGAGCTGGTGTAAGATACTTGACAGAAGTGTTTTTCAACACAGATGTTACAACATCCTGGGATGTTGCATAGATTCTACAAATTAGGAATGTAATAACTTATGAAACATAATTAAAACAGAAAATTTCATTGCGAAAAGCTTGAAACAAAAATCCAAATAAGACTTACACGGGTGTACTGATGACATACAGAAGATGAAACCGTTGCATCACAAACCTACAAGACTGCATCCACAAAAAGTGCATTTAAGTGAATGGCAAAGATACCCTACACTTCAACTACTGATTCAAAGAAGTTTGTCTCTTCTTTATCCCGAATAGACTAGCTGCATACTGTATGCCTTTACCATTACACTCAAATGTAAATTCCCAGATATTGCACTAAACACTTTACTCTCCTACCCAACCATTTGGACACCTCATGCCGTCCAACAGTTATTAGCACAAGTGTTCTCATTGACACAGCTAAAAGTTCTCTGCAAATTGTGCTCACACTTCAATGTTTTTCCCCCCTTAAATCTAACAGGCAAAACACAATGAGAGACAGAGTATCTATTTGCTAATAAATTAAATGTGATGTCTTATTTTACGAGACATGCACAAAGGGCTATCTAACTCCAGATCTAAAATTAAGCTATGATAACTGAACAAGCACATGAAATTTACTACAATATATAAAAGCTGGAGATAAGCACTACAGAAGTGGAAGAGAAACTGGAACTTGCCACCAAAGAAAAGTGTACTTGAAGGAAAAGTCAGTAGCACCAGTGGAAAGCTTCTTCAAATGCAGCCACTTCATACAAGACTGCCACTCCCGTGTGGGTCCGTACAGTCACAGCTGACACTGCATCACCCTCAGCAGCTGACATAAAAAATTCTCCAGGTACAGATCCATGATCTTTCAAGACCAATATGCCTATCTATAAACTTTTCAATACACCCCTTCTGGTTCCTGGGGAACCACTTGTAAACTCAAAGCTCAAAAACATCATTAAAGATTTTTCAACAGCCGTGATATTCAATAGGGTTACAATGTTACTCTCCTAGATGAAGGAAATTCCTGCACAGCTAGCAACTATCTCAACTTAATCCATAATTCCAAACAGACAAAAATCATTAAACAGGGGGTGCTGGAAATATTGATCTAACCTCCAGTTTAGTGTTTGATAGTAACAAATACTTGCATTGTGAAACAAATTGGTCTTGGACTCAATTTTTCCAAATTCAATACAGCCCCATTGGTGTATAGATCCAATTATTGCTTCAGTAAGGAGCAAGTATTGAAGGGACGATCTCAAAAGGTCAGACCTTATGAAGGAGATGACAGAGGATTGAGATATGTGGCACATTGCTGTATGAGAAGGCACACCCACCACAACAGAATTGAGATTCTAAAACCAAGGTGCCACATGAAAAGCATTGGTGTGGGTGCTGGTGCACATAAAAAGCACCCAGTACACTATGGAGTGGCTGACATTAGGAAGGGCATCAATACCCTAGAATTGAAACCAAGCCAAAACAGACTATGGAACCTGGTGTGGACTCTGGTCTTGCTAGTTCTTTTTAAGCTGCCTAACCCATTGCCTTTCTGATATTTTAACCCTTTATCTGTTCAAAGCATTTTCGTAAGTTTGTCCTAAACGTTCATGTTTGTTTTCTGACCTTTAGTTAACCCTTGTATCATACATTGAGCAATATAAAGCATTTTTAAAAATAATTCCCAAGTTACTCTAATGGTTGAAAAAATAGGGAATGTGTATCATATGATGCAATGGATACCTGGGAAATATGTCCTTGTATCACATGTGATACTCAGGACAGGAAAAGGCTTAAAAATAATGACAAATCTCTGCACTTGGCTAACCAAATAGAAAAGAAACACACCCTAAATTCGTGAAAATGAATAAGGACATCTGTATAGGAGTAGAAACAACCAGGAAGCATGGTAACTCACACAAAAAAAAGCTAAGTAATAACTTTGGAACACCAACAGAATATAACATTGCAAACTAAATTGCCCTTCAATTTCAATTCAAACAGTAAAGGCTCAAGCTTTTTGGGCATTTAATTCTTAACAGAATCTCACCCATTAAGGAGCTGTTGTTGTTGTTGGTACTCTACCCTTAACGTAGTCCTCGGGATATTCAGCGTGACACAGTGTGACAAGGTTGACCCTTTGAATTACAGGCACAACAGAAACAGGAAGTAAGAGCGGGAGAAAGTTATGGTGAAAGAGTACAGCAGGGTTCGCCACCATCCCCTGCAGGAGCCTCGTGGAGCTTTAGGTGTTTTCGCTCAATAAACACAACGCCCGGTCTGGGAATCGAAACCGCGATCCTATGACCACGAGTCCGCTGCCCTAACCACTGGGCCATTGCGCCTCCACATTAAGGAGCAACACTAAATTAAAGAACAAAGCTGGATACATTGTAGAAAGTCTGCTACTTAATATATATACATAGAAAAGGGGTTTAAACAACAAATTACTGGAACAGTTTTTGTTGAATGAACAAAGTTACTATACAATTACCAAAGAAGTTACACAACTGACATTTACAAATATGGCTCATCAAGTATTAATAAGAAACAGATGCTGAACAGCAAAAAGAACACAGTAGAAAACTACAAAATAGTCTATTCCAAGATAGCATGGTGACCATTTTTGTTTGCCATTTACAGAAATCACTATGTTGCTTCAAGCAATCTAAGGCTCTTGCTGTTAAGACAATGAAAATTTCTATGTTTCATTTAACAAACAAAGAAGCAACTAGTTGTCTCAGGTCCAATGACAATGACCTTTACCAACTGACTGACATTGCTTCTCCTAATGTCAGGAGACATGTTGCCTGCAATGCTGGTAAATAAAAAAAGCAGAGGTTTGATGAAAATGTTTCATAACACACAATGTTGTAAATATTTTTTAAAGAATCCACCTGTATACAATCTTATAGGCAAAAACTGGTAAAAATCAGATACCGAAGTCGGTTTCAGCAGAAAATCTACATGAAATGAGTGAGAATGACTTCACTGCACTGGATTTGGACTAAACATAGTTACCAAGATGAGATAGGGACAGTCTGAATTACGTTGATTTGCCATTTATTGGATTCCTCTTATTTAAAGGATTTGAAAAATAACACAGTCAACAAGATAGTGTAAAAAAGTGAAATGAAATAAACTGAACATTGGACTTGAAAGATGACAAACAACCATGGACAGGCAGGTGTTTTCAAGCTGAAAAATTATTTGCACTGCTTTTGATGGACTTTTATTACAAGGTTGTTGACATTAGGCACAGGAGTGGCTGTGTGGTAAGTAGCTTGCTTACCAACCACATGATTCTGGGTTCAGTCCCACTGCGTAGCACCTAGGGCAAGTGTCTTCTACTATAGCCTCGGGCCGACCAAAGCCTTGTGAGTGGATTTGGTAGATGGAAACTGAAAGAAGCCTGTCATATATATATGTATATATATGTATGTATGTGTGTCTGTGTTTGTCCCCCAGACGTCACTTGACAACCGATGCTGGTGTGTTTATGTCCCCGTCACTTAGCGGTTCAGCAAGAAACCGATAGAATAAGTACTAGGCTTCAAAAGAATAAGTCCTGGGGTCGATTTTCTCGACTAAAGGCGGTGCTCCAGCATGACCGCACTCAAATGACTGAAACAAGTAAAAGAGTATTATGCATTGGATCTTTGGCGAGGATGAGCTTAAAAAACATCTTATTCTCGTTGAAAATGCTGAGAACCATCCAGATAATTTACTTATAGATTGCTCCAGGACCACTCGTTTTTGTCGAACATGTAGGCAGCTTATTCAAGCGTCAACGATTCCAAGCTACGTATAATGATTGGTGTTTAACAGAACGTTGATCAGAGTGTAATAAAAATGAAATACATTTGATCGCATGCAAAATAGAGGGTTACAACACACATATATTATCGTTTATTACATTACATTCAATTCGCCATTCATTATTCGTTTCTTTATCCATTATATTTTCCTTCACATTTCAGGTATACAGAAGAGCCTTTTTGCCATTGCTTCAATTTACGTAAATAGTGTTGGCGAAAGCAAAGAGTTGTCAGACTTATTTACAAAAAGTGTGTTGCTAATTATATGCTAGAGGATACCACAGCTATTTACTTATAACTTTTTTTTTTATAAACAAATTTCATGCAAATCATCTGCTCAGCTCTTTAAAATATCAAACAAGAAATGTTTTTGCTAAAGTTATTTTAGTATTTTACCTGTGGCGGGGGGGGGGGGGGGGGAGGAGGTAACTTGACCGTTACTATTTGTTGAGGGAAATTTAGTTTTTTATTTGTAACCGGTCGACCTGGGGTTTTTCTTTTGTGGGCGTAAAACGAAAGTGTAAAAAGCCAAAGAAAAGAATACCGTATATGTGAAAAGCGAAAATGTCAGGTGTCAATATGAAAAGAAAAGCTAATCAGTTAAATGAGATATGGTATCAGATTAAAGATTATGCATCGAAACAAGTTGTGGTCATTTGAAACTAGTTCAAAACTACGCTACACACAAGGTGGAAATAAAGAATACATACACCACTCGTTTTCGGCGTCACAAAAACCCTAACCTTAACTTTAAACACTGAGTGTGTGTATTCTTTACTTGTTTTATTTCTTTTGCGATATTTTTCTAAACCATTCCTAAGTGTACTTATGTACTCGGGCCTTGAATTTTGTTAAAACGTTTAATGTCTACCAATTTAGTAAACCAAGAGAATGTAGTCGTTTGATTTAACCACAAATTAATACTGATTATTATATGAACTAACAAGGGAATAATAACAGCCATATTTCCTTCCAACACATTGTAGTTAGAGGTTGATATAATTTTTATTTATTTTTAACATCAAAGTTAAACTAGATCAGTGGTTCTCAACCCGGAGGGTCCATATATCTTTTTCGGGGGTGTAAAGGGGTTTCAACATAAAATAGGGTACCCACACAAGTTTTTTAAGGGCCCCTGAAAACTTTTTTTACTTTAGATGTAAGTAATGGTAGGTTTCTTTCTCTAACATTTTACATAGTTCAACCTAAGTGTAAAAGGGCATATATATTTGAAAGGAGTTTCTATAAACGTTTAATGGCTATGTGGGTCCGCCAAAATAAAATAGTAACCAAAGGGATCCATAAGTAAAAAATATTCCAGCCCTTGAACTATATATGTATAAAATAGTGGAGCTCCAAGTCAATAGACTGCACCACTTAACGGTTTGAAAACAAAAAATCGTTATTATTGAACTCCAGAGGTATATCTAATTAAATCAGTTCAAATTATTCACTATATAGTCAATGAGAGAAGTGTGACCAAATATATATAAATAACAAAAATAAAGTAATCTGAGAAAGAGTTAAAATACTATCTAGTATACAAATAGATACAAACACATTTTTACAAATATATATTTGAAGCGCGTGAATATTGTGTAAGCGAAAAGAAAAAAACATCAGTAATTTTGGTATTGTTTCTCTTTACATTTGACAAGAAAGCAGAGATACATAAATTTTTACAGTTCGATGTTTATATCATTCTATATAAAAATTAAAAAAGAGAGAAATTTGACGAACTTACGCGGACATATTTTCGTTTATATTCGCAATTTTAAATTTGGTGCCAGTTAACGTCGTCGCCATCCATTCAACTAATAGGTAATAGAGTCACGTGACGCTCAACAAGCTTTACAATTGGTCAGTTTGAATTTGAGGAGCTGGAAGTAAATAGTGTGAAAGGGGAGTTAAGCTAGAGCCGGCTTTTAGCTGTATTATGGGTCAAGAAACATTAATTGTTATGTAAAGAAGGCAATGTAATAACGTTGTCTCTTTCTCTCTCTCTTTTTCGAATTTGCCGCTTCGTCATCCAATTGGTTGGATCTGTGCACATTATCTATTCTTAACAGATGACACAATAATATATTAACTTGTTGCAGCTAACTTATCTGAGTCATCAGATGGGCAAATAAAAAGGTAATAATAATAAAGAAAAACATTAGAAATGTAAAAAGATAAAAAATGATAGTCATTGCAGCATTTCAAATTAAAACATTTCAGTACGGCATAACTACAGGGTTTTACCCCCCAGACTTTGAGAGGTCATAACTTTACATAGTTAATACTATATGCGTAGAAAATTTCATTTAAAAAAATTCATTTTTCTGAAAGTTATGACCTCCCAAAGTCTGGGGGGTAAAACCCTGTAGTTATGCCTCAGAATAGACGAAAGAACTTATTTTTCATAGTATTTATTTTACCTCTTAAATAAAAACTTGTTTGAAGTTGTTTTCGTACTTTGTAACAATGCATGTAAGATTTTTCTTTTTTTAATTTGATTAACGAAGTTTTTTCTTTTCCAAAATATCTATTACTGACATCGTTTTTCGACTGGAAATAAGAGGTAGTGATGTACGTGCCTTTGCCAAATGCATTGTAACTAATAATAATTAAGGCGGCGAGCATACAGAATCGTTAGAGCAACAGGTAAAATGCTCGGTGACATTTTTTTTTACAAGCTTTTTTTTTTTTTTGTACATTCTGTGTTCAATCTTTGCCGAGGTCATTCTGTCTTTCAATCTCGATTGGTACTTTCTTTTATCGACTTCGAAAGGATGAAAGGCAAAGTCGACCTCGGTGGAATTTGAACTCAGAACGTTAAGACGTTTCTAGCGTGCTAACGATTCCGCCAGCTCGTCACCTAATTCGAACTCATGTTAATGATAATTTCTTGCAGACAGGTTTTCAAGCTAAGTGAAAAGGCTATAGTTTTGACAGGTGCAAATCTCGTTGATACTTACTTTATCATTATATGTAAACATAATCAGGAACATCTATATAACTTTCCCCACCGCCCATGATATTCTTAACGAGTAATGTGCATTAGCTGTTTTAGAATACTCGTTTTCGATGTGATAATCTTGGCCTAACCGACTTTTGTTGTGATTGCGATTGCGATGTCAACTTTTAAAATTAGACTCGGTATATTAACAGGAAAGATGGAATTTTGTTTATACACCAAGTCAGATTTATATTATATTACATTATATATATATTACGGAGATGCACTTGCATAGCAAGTGACCTGATCTGAGATCGTGTGCTGGAACGAAAACAATTGCAGCGTGGAAGGTGTTTATAAGCCATTTAAAGTAACACACAAACACCGTTAGATTCACTTCAACATTTAAATTTAATTTGTCAAAATATTTTCGTCGCTTTGACAGAATTTTGTCAGTGAACAGGTCGCGGTCTCAAAGCGACGAAAATATTTTGACAAATTAAATTTAAATGTTGAAGTGAATCTGACGGATTTTGTGTGTTATTTTAAATGGCTTATAAACACCTTCCACGCTGCAATTATATATATATATATATATATATATATATATATATATATATAGGTAATCTTCAAGTTTAGGGGGATAATAAAAATAAATAAAAATATTCAAGGGAAGTAACTGAACGTCTTACCAGTATTCTCCGTACATCTCTGTTTATAAATAAATCACACACGTGATTTGATTGACGTTAGGGTTAGGATTAGGGTTAGGGTTAGGGTGTGATTTATTTATAAACAGCTAGAAGAAAACGGATAATACTGGTAAGTCGTTCAGTTATTTCCCTTGAATATTTTTTAAAATTTTTTTTATCCCCCTAAACTTGAAGATTACCTATATATATATATATATATATATATATATATAACGTTTGTAAAAACACAATTCCGAAAGAAGAAGCACACTCTAAGATGTAGAGCAGTATATATTAAAAATGAGGAAGGCCGGTTTATTAGGTTACCTTAGGTTTCCCGTCCATAAAGGGTTTAGCTTTATGGGGTATCGTTAGATCCCAAAAACTTGTTGGCCCATGGGATCTGACCACACGCCATAAAGCCATAAAGCTAAACCCTTTATTGACGGGAAACCTAAGGTAATCCCATAAACCGGCCTTCCCTATTTTTAATATATAAATATATATATGTACCAACCTAACAAGGTGCTTTAATATAAGTACTTAATTCACCTAATTCAACAGAATCGTAATTATCAGGAGTGGCTGTGTGGTAAGTAGCTTGCTTACCAACCACATGGTTCCAGGTTCAGTCCCACTGCGTGGCACCTTGGGCAAGTGTCTTCTACTATAGCCTCGGGCCGACCAAAGCTTTGTGAGTGGATTTGGTAGACGGAAACTGAAAGAAGCCCGTCGTATATATGTATATATATATATATATGTATGTGTGTGTATATGTTTGTGTGTCTGTGTTTGTCCCCCCCAACATCGTTTGACAACCGATGCTGGTGTGTTTACGTCCCTGTCACTTAGCGGTTCGGCAAAGAGAGACCGATAGAATAAGTACTAGGCCTACAAAAAATAAGTCCTGGGGTCGATTTGCTCGACTAAAGGCGGTGCCCCAGCATGGCCGCAGTCAAATGACTGAAACAAGTAAAAGAGTAAAAGAGTATATATATATATATATATATATATATATATATATATTATATATATATATAGATAGATACACACACACATCCAGGGCCGTCCCTAGGGTTGGTGGCGCCCCAGGCAAGCTGTACTTCAGCATGTACAAGCTGACCGTCGTGGAAATCTTGTCTTTCTCACGCCCTCCTTGGCGCCCCTTAGCACATTGCGCTCCGGCCGACTGCCCCATCTGCTGGTACCTTGAGCCGGCCCAGCACACATCAACAATTGTTCCCAATCAGTAGGTCTGATGAGTCGCCTATAGGGCTTTCCTATAAGGTGTTATCCACCCCTAATTGGAACTCTCCCGTATGACATGTACGCATGCTCAGTGACTTGCTTTAACAGTTGCAATCAGCTGAATGCACATTGCCAGTGACATTTGACATAATTACCCACACTCTGTGGTCAGGATTCTTTTTTTTGGTTTGATGTCGGTATCGAAGGGATTACCAGACACCGGACAATACAGTGAGAGCAGCTTTCACTCACATCGTGGTATTCGATGCTGTGTACGTGTCTGTCGTGGTAAAATATGCCACTCCTTAACTGTTGCTTTGCTTTCATCCGTAGCACGAGGTAATTATGTCATTATCTGTGAAATTCGGCAACTTACAAAGATCTTTAGATCAGGCAATACTTCACCGAGAGGAGATATACGCTTCTGCTTATTCCTGTCTGAAGTATCGTCCGATACTTCAGACTTATCGTCCGATGAATTTACTTTGTTGACATTCTTCATCGACAGAATTTTTATTCCTTTCAACCTTTCAGTCAAGTCCGCCTTTCTTCCAGTAACATACTGTCCATATAATCTTAAATATTTCTTTAACTCAGGCACAGTAAGTACTTCGATAGCTGAATCATCAAGCTGCTTTATATCCATGATAAGATGTAAAACAATAACAATGGCGTGGGTAGCCTCCGGAAGTTTAATTATCTACATGGAGCGCAGCCTAGCCAAGGGAGATAACCTACTTATAGGAAAGCCCTATATTGCTCATAGTAAAAACAGATGTGAAACCAATGGTAACTTTCTGACCAGACATAACCTACGACTACATGGTAGTTCTCTTTCTGTCTGTCTGTCTCTGTCTCTGTCTGCCTGCCTGTCTGTCTGTCTCTCTCTCCCTCTCCCTCCCCCTTTCTCTCTCTCTATATATGTAAATAAATATATATATATATTGTTTTATTTGGGGATGGTCAACAATATCTGTTTCAACACACGATTTCACATCAAGAATCTTGCAAAACAAATATATAAACGTAATATATATATATATATATAGTGATGTACGTACACTGGTCTCTCTCTCTCTCTCTGTCTATATATATATATATATATACTAGCCTGATAGACCCTGCTATGTCAAGATGGACTTATATATTCTTCCTCTGCTCTCTCCCACTTGGTTTTAATATGTTGCCACATTTGTAATATGTCTTTTTTTCTACATTTTTTCGTGCAGCTGAAGATTGCTCTTCATATTGCATTTAAGGTAATGCTCACATTACTTAAATAAATTGAAGTAGCATGAAACGTGCGTACTGCAATCACTTTTGAAATCCGTGTTGCTTATTATTTGATTTTAATCACCCATCCTTTTGGGATGTGATAATCGGGTGCCTTCGCATAAGTACCATATTCAAGCCTTGAATCTATATCTAAACCGTATATATATATATATATATATATATATATATATATATATATATATATATAAATTTAATAAATGGAGTAATACGCATATGTTAAATGAATTCTAAAAGAATTCATTTAACATATGCGTATTACTCCATTTATTAAATTTTTATATTTACTCAAGTACCCAAAATAACAAGGAGTTTCTACCTCATAAACAGGAGTTACACCACAGTCATTTTGTGATCTTTGCTACCTTGGTATCTATTAACCAATTTATTTTGTTGGAGTTAATTATTAACTAAGAGAAAATAAATATATATAATAAATTATATATATATATATAAACACAATTATGGGATCAGCAAGCATTTGCTTCACTATAAATTAATAAATTGATAAATCTTTACCCTTTAAATTTGTTATATATATATATATATATATATATATATATATATATATATATATATATATATATATATATATATATATATATATATATATATATATACATACATACATACATACATACATACATACATACATACATACATACATACATATATATATATATATATATATATATATATATATATATATATATATATATATATATATATATAAGGCGTTAAGGCGCATGGCTCAGTAGTTAGAGTGTCGAGCTTATGATCGTGAGGTAGTGAGTTCGATTCCCTGGATGTGTTGTGTTCTTGAGCAAGACGCTTTATTTCACATTAACTCAGCTGTAGAAGTGAGTTGCGATATCACTGGTGCCAAGCTGTATCGACCTTTTCCTTTCCCTTGGATAATATCAGTGATGTGGAGAGGGGAGGCTGGTATGCATGGATGACTGCTGGCCTTCCACAAACAACCTTGCCCAGACATGTGCCTCAGAAGGTAACTTTCTAGGTGCAATCCCATGGTCATTCATGACCGAAGTGGGGTCTCATATATATATATATATATATATATATATATATGACAGAATTGTTAGCATGCTGGGCAAAATACTTGGTGGCATTTTGTCCATCTTTATTACTGGCCTTGTGCCAAAATTTGAAACTAATCAGTGGTGGCTTGTACATAGGCACTGCAGAACTGCAGCACTCCCTACTTCCACTCGATATTGTCGATCATCATCATCGTTTAACGTCCGCTTTCCATGCTAGCATGGGTTGGACGATTTGACTGAGGGCTGGTGAAACCGGATGGCAACACCAGGCTCCAGTCTGATTTGGCAGAGTTTCTACAGCTGGATGATTCAATATAATGAGTCCTTGTTCTTTAATTCTTTCTTTATACTTGTACATTATATTATCCTTAAATTTAATGTCAGTAGCTACCCCCTAGTTTATGAAAAAAATCCCAAAGTCCTTGTTTGGCTGTTGTGCGCATGCTTACATATCCGAGATAGGAAGCTTCATGCTAGGGAGTGACAGTACTGTCTTTCACGCAGTGCCAGTGAAAAGTAGTGTTTCTTTTTGAATCTGCGTGTGTTGTGTTTAAAAACGTGTTTATATTCTTGAATGTGATAAAGTGTAGAAACAAGGGGAGATTCACAGTGGTGTTCAGTGAACAAATTAAACACACTACCTGACAGTGGCTAAAACATGAACTGATCAAGTATATGTTTGTTTTCTTTTACACAATATTAAAACAATGGCTAAAAATTTTCTGAAGTAGCACCCTCACTAATTTCATCTACGAGCCACCAGTGAAACCAATATTTTTCAATGGTCAGGCATGCTCACACAAAATATTTGAAATGAATGTATAACGTTGACTCTCATTTACAACTATCATGCATTGTCAAGACAAGGAGACACATACACACACATGTGTGCACGCACACACATACACAACAAGCTTCTTTCAGTATTTGTCTATCAAATTCACTCACAAGGCTTTAGTCAGCCTGGAGCTATAGAAGATGCTTGTCTAAGGTGCCATGCAGTGGGAAAACCATGTAGTTGGAAAGCAAGCTTCTTACTACAGAGCCGTGTGTGTGTGTTTGTGTGTGTGTGTTTGTGTGTGTGTGTGTGTGTGTGTGTGTGTGTTTCAGTTGGGAAGTATTTCCTTTTTAGGTATTTTTCATTATTTCCTTTGTCATTTGGAAAATAAGAGGATGTATGAATTCTCAAAGCAGTCTACTTTGAGAACGTAAAACAAAATAATCACATCAATAAATAAGAATCTATCAGGAAGTTAAAAATGTGGACATTTGAGTTAATGTAAGACATATCAATTGATTTAGAGAGTAGGATGTTAAATAGATGATACTAGAGATAGGATATTAATTAGATAAATGTTAGGGTTAAGAGTGTCTCAGATTATCTGAAATTTCTGGGGACTGGAGTACCAGCTGCAAGAATTTATCATTTGAGCCTAATTATTTTTTATAATTCATAGTAAGGTAGTAAGCTGGCAAAATTGTTAATATGCTAGACAAAATGCTAAACAGCATTTCATCTATTTTTACATTCATAGTTCAAATTCTGTTAAGGTTTTAACTTTGCCTTTCATTCTTTCTGGGTTGATAAAATAAGTACCTGTTAACTACTGATGTTAATATATTGAAATAACCACCGCAAGAAACAAAAATTGCCAGTCTTGTGCTACATCATCGTGGTGGTGGTGGTGGTGGTGGTGGTGGTGGTGGCAAGCTGGCCGAAATGTTTAGCAGCATTTCGTTTGTCTTCACATTCTGATTTCAAACCCGCTGGGGTTGACTTTGCCTTTCATCCTTTCAGGGTCAATAAAATAAGTACCAGTTGTGTACTGGGATCAATGTAATCGACTCTCTTCCCAAAATTTCAGGTCTTGTGCCTATAGCAGAAAGGATTATTATTATCATTATTATTATTATTATTATTATTATTATTATTATTATTATTATTATTATCATTATTATTATTATTATTGCATGTTTGGCTTTTGCTTTGTATTTGTACAAGTTGACTCCAAGCCTCATACAGAGACCTCAAGAGATAAAAAGTTAGAAATTCAAATCTGTATCATGACTAGGGTACCATATTTTTGCTTTTGCACAGAGTATTGTTCTGGAGAGTGTCTATTGGAACATAAGAAAATTAAAAGTTTGATGACAATAAGATAATGTGATCTTATGATGACAGTAAAAGGTGCATCATTATTATTATTATTGAGTGAGAGAGCAGTGCATGCCATCAAAGTGACACTGGGGTAAAATATACGAAGCCCAGTATACCCATCATGATTACCCGTCTGATAAGGGTACACCAGGCACATGCGTGACAACCATGTGCGCACGACATGGTGATCCCATATCAAGATAAACAGCGCATGACCTCGCAGGTGGGGCCTAGTTAGAATTTTCTTCAGCTCAATAAAGTTTGTTTAAGGATGTTGAGCAAAACACCCATGTTTCCAAAGGTGAATTATGCAAACCCCAAAGAACTCCTCTCAACACATGGCTATGATGCTCCCCCACTACTTCTGCTCATGATCAGAGATGCACATATCGTCAGCCACTAAGGGACATGCTCAACTGGTTAAGGTCAAACAACTGACAAGCAAATCTGTAGTATTGAGCAGAATATTTGCTGTAGCCCATCTTTTTATACCAAGACAAAACAATGTACATGATAACACTTCTGATCAGTTAAGATCAGAAACCATGAAAGCCACTGCCTGGTACTGCATCCGGGCATTATTATTATTATTATTATTATTATTATTAATATTATTATTATTATTATTGAGTTCAAATTCCGATGAGGTTGACTTTGCCTTTCATCCTTTCAGAGTCAATAAATTAAGGCCCAGTGAAACTAAAGGCCTTGATCCTTTAGTAGAAAGGATTATTATTATTACTGTCAGTGGCGGTGGACATGTACGACTGGCTGTCGACGGGACAAGCCTCGTGTGCTTGCTGACTGGCGGCTGATTTTGTTCCTTGCTCTTCATGTGACAGCAGTGGCAGTGTAGTATGGTGGCTGGTGGTGCAATGCAGCGGTGGCAGCGTTGCACAATGCTGGCGGCAGTCATGGCAGTGTCTTGGGGAACATGCGCTATTCCACACTGCTTGTTAAAATACTTAGTGGCATTTTGTCTGTGTTTATATTATGGGTTCAAATTCCATTGAGGTCGACTTTGCCTTTCATCCTTTCGGGGTCAATAAAGTAATCGCCTCATCCCCTCCTCCCAAATTGCTGCCCATATGGCAAAATTTGAAACCATTATTATTATTATTATTATTGTTATTATTATTATTATTAGTATCATCATCATCATCATTGTTCAACATTTGGTAGTTTCAGGCAAATTTCTACTGCATCACCTGCTACACCTCTGTGTTGCTGGGGTATATGCAGCATTGTGTGTTCTTTCTTTGTTGTTGGGAGTGTGCAAACTCTTCCCGATATTGTATTGTGTCAGCTTTTGTTTTGTTTTTGTTTTTGCTTTAGGTGTGCTGTCGTCTTTTGTCGAATTAGCGTTTGTATTGTGTATTGTGCATGTCGTGTGTTGGGTAATCAGCTTGCTGGTAGTAGCTTATTATTATTGTTGTTGTTGTTGCTGTTATTATTATTATTATTATCATTATTATCTGTCTTTGTATTGTCCCCCTCATCTTTTTCCCTGGTGGCAAATAAAAGAAATCATCATCATCATTGTTGTTGCTTTTTTTGTTAGTAGTAGTAGTAGTAGTAGTAGTAGTAGTAGTAGTAGTAGTAGTAGTAGTAGCAGCAGCAGTAGTAGTAGTAGTAGTAGCAGCAGCAGTAGTAGTAGTAGTTGTAGTTCGGCATGCATTAGGTGTACTACTTCATAGTGGTATGAATTGTTCAACTTGTGCTGCATGTATGTCCACTAAAACAGTATGAGGCACAGTTCAGTGTTGTAAGTTGCACAAACATTGCATAACTGATGTATATTTGATAATTTGATAATTTGCTGTGATGGCTCAAATCCTTGTACAGGAGAAGAGAAAAATGGCTTTGTTAGACATTGTCAAAATAACATTTCAACGATTCATCTTTGACAATATCCACCAATGGGACATTAAAGCCTTCATCTCCTTCAACACCATCAAGACTGAATTGCTTCACTTATCAAAGAAATAGTTTTCCATTACATTCACCCTTACATAAACAAACAAATGGCAAAAATCTCAAAGTTGCTTATAAATAACTTCAAGGAATCTGATGTCTTGCAAACAACTCGCATATGCAAGTGCTACCAGTCGAGAACTCCGCATACCGGAAGCCAGCAAGTGTATGGGGTCATCAGGAGAGAATGCACACCGTTTCGGGGCCTACCTCTCGACGGCATCAATGCGCACCGGCCCCCCTCACTGATATGAGGCCCCGCTTGCTAGATCAACTGGTTATTAAAAACAAAGCTCAATATTTCTCTAGCCATCGCTCATCGTCTCTTTTTAACCAAATCCAGTGGCTAGCCTTCTCCACTGTATTTTGGATATCGGTCATGGTGGTATTTACCTTACGATGAGTTAGGCCTAACAATACCAGCAGTCGTCTCACACTGTGTCCTACAAACCCTCTACATCCAACTTTGATTGGAAAATGCTCCGCTTTCCAGCTTGCATCTTCAAGGAATCTGATAATTTCGTAAGATGTCAAAAATATAACATTACTAAAACTGCATCCTAAAGACTAGGGCTCTCTCTTCAGGGCCAGAAAATATTTCAGTCTTGATTAGTTACTGACCCTATGAACCTTAAGCTTGCAAAGTTTCCATCAATCAGGTTTGATTATGTATCTGATTCTGCATGTGTATAAAAAAAAAACTGGCACTTTTGTCAGTTACAACGATAAATGTTCCAGTTGACCTAATAGTCTGCTAGTGAAATCAATGTGGTAGTGGTTGAGGACTACACAAACATGTGTACCCTTCACATAGTTCTCAGGGAGATTCAGCATGACACAGAGTGTGACAAGGCTGGCCCTTTGAAATACAGGCACTACTTATTCTTGCCAGCTGAATGGACTGGAGCAATGTGAAATAAAGTGTCTTGCTCAAGGACACAATGTGTCACCAGGAATTGAATTCACGATGTTATGATTATGAGTCAAATACCCTAACCACGAAGTCATGCACCTTCACATGTGTATTATATATGAAGAACAAAGCCACTCAAACTCATCTGATACAAATTCTTCAACGTGGACTCATCTTCTCAAAATATTTCTCTAAACACTTTGTTCATTCCCATACTTTCATCTTTCTGGAATTTTCCCATTATATTCTCTTTACACATATCAACCTACAGTGAAGGTGCGTGGCCTAGTGGTTAGAGTGTTGCACTCATGATTGCAAGACTGTAGTTTCAATTCCTGCACTGGGCAGTGTGTTGTGTTCTTGAGCAAAACACTTCATTTGCATTGTTCCAATCCTCTCGGGTATAAGTAACTCTGCAGCAGACTGGCATCCCAGTCAAGGGAAATATTGTGATCTTGGAAACTGGATAACTGGCCCTATGGGTCCTAAGACTCAAGACAACATTCACTTACTTTATCAACTTAACAAAGGCCAAATTTAATATCAAGTACATAATCCAAGAAGGTCTGTAAAAGGCCATGGTCACCAATTCTTGCTTTTGCACTGAATATATAATATATTCAAAATGTATAATTGACTTTTTGTAAGAACCAATTTTTTTTGTTCATTTTTACTCTCAGTAGTAACTCATTAAGCCACAGCCACTAGCCCTACCTTCAACTATAATTATGTCTCCAAGATAACAGAAATTATTTATTATTTGCAACAAATATCACGTAAGAAATAACAGGTCATGGTAATTTTAACCTTTTAATCAATCAAAACATAATTTTTTAGGCAGCTGGAAATATATGCAGTCATTTCGTCAAACTAAATCCTGAATACTACTTAAATAAGGAGAGAAAAAATATATATATATGGATGTAAAACTGATTAAGTTGGATAAACATTTGCTGATCCTCTATATGAAAATTTCCATGTGTTTCCTTTGGTACAAATTGGGAAACTGTTTACTAGTAATTCTGTGGGGTCTTTGTGTTCATCTGTGGAAGCATACCAAGTTGTTGTAGCTGTTCCCAATTTTGTTATTCCAGGTTGCAAACTAGGATATCTTTTAGGAAAACGCCTATGGGACACTAACTGACGTAAATGTCCTAATCTTTGGAATGATGCGGAATATGTAGAGATTGGTATCACATTTGTGTCATCTGTTCTAAGTGGTAGATTGCTTTTAATTTGATTGAAACAATTTTCTTCAGTAACCTGCCTTCGTCCAGCACAACGTCTCCCCTACAAAAAATAAGAGAGAAATAATTTGAAGAAAAAAAAACAAGCAGAATCATTAACGTGCCAGGCAAAATGCTTGGCAGCATTTCGACTATCTTCACGTTCTGAGTTTAAATTCTGCTAAGGTTGGTTTTTGTCTTTTATCTTTTTGGAGTCGATAAAAAAGTACCACCTGAATACTAAGGGTCAATCTAATTGACTTACTCCCTCCTCCAAAATTGTTACCTCTAGCCAAAATTTGAAATCAGTATTCATATTATTTATTATTTATTATTATTATTATTATTCAGTAGTTTTATTTTTATAACGTGCTTTCACTTCACTACCGAGCGCAGCTCTGTGCGCCTTGGGTATGTGCTGTGGTTTGCTGTGGTGCTCTTATGTTTACTGTATTGAAAGTGTTTTGCGTAGAATGTGTGCAGTACCCAGTGGTGCAATTTTCTGTATGTTATATATATTTGTAAGTCCTGCTATTTTTGTTATGTATTTGTCTGAATATTTTTTTATTATACCTAAGGCACCTACTATGATAGGAATTGTTTCTGTTTTTAGATTCCACATTCGAGTTATTTCTATTTCCAGGTCTTTGTATTTTGAAAGTTTTTCCATTTCTTTTAGAGAAACGTTGTCATCTGCTGGTATTGATACATCAATTAGAAAGCATTTTTTTTCTTCATGATCTTTGACAACTATATCTGGTCTATTTGCCTTAACTTCTCTATCTGTGTGTATTGGCATATCCCAGAGTATGGTTGCTTTCTCGTTTTCTGGCGTGTGTTTATACCATCTTTTTTCTGTTGTTATTCCATAATGTTGGCATAGCTTCCAGTGTATATAGGTCCCAGCTCTGTCGTGTCTGTGAATATATTCCTTCTTAGCCAGGACTGGGCAGCCAGAGATAATATGATTTATTGTTTCTTGTCGATCTCCACATATTCTACAGTTACTTGTTATATTTCTTTTCATTATGTGTTTTTGGTAATTTCTGGTGGGGAGGCTTTGGTCTTGTGCAGCAATTAAAAATCCTTCAGTCTCTGCTTTGAGTCCTGAGCTTCTCAGCCATTGCTGGGATTTTTCTCTGTCTATTTCTTTCGCATTTAGTTTAGCCCAGTATTTACCATGTAGGGGCTTTTCTTGCCATCGTTTTATCATGGTCCGTTGCTGTTCTAGTTTTAGTTTGGATTTCATTTGTTTTATAGCTTTTGTTGTTTCTTCTTCTTCTTCTTCGTATTTGTTAGGTAGGTTATTATTATTATTATTATTATTATTATTTTGCAATGATGGATATCACATTAGGGATCATAAATATGTTTTTACACAAAATAATAACACATATAATAACTATTTCCTTTTTATATCTTATCTTATAAAAAGGGAAGCAAAATCTGTCAAATAAAAATAGTTTTACATCTGCTTGCATAAGTTTTAGCTTTATTTTTTTTTACTTATTCCAGTCATTAGACTGTGACTGTGCTGGAGCAAGATCAATCTCAGTACTAATTTTTTGTTGTGTGTAGTACTTATTCCCTTGATCACTTTTGTCAAACCACTAAGTTGTGGGATGTAGACAAAGCAACACTGTTTGTCAAGCAGTGAAGGCAGACAAACACAAACATAAAGGTGCACACACACACACACACACACACACACACACACACACACGCACGCACGCACGCACACACACATACATGACCCTTGGACATGCATATATATATATATATTTATACAAAATTTCTATAATTATAAGCATAATTATAATTAAGGTTTGGCAAATTGCTTCACCACATACCGAAATTTAGAAATAGCAGTTAGATACTTTACCTATGTAAAATAAGAGTATTACTGTCTGGAAGATATCTTATGGTAGAGGAATAGTATTTAGCTGCTATTTCTAAATTTCGATATGTGGTGAAGCAATTTGCTGAACCCTAATTATAATTATAGAATTTTTGTATAAGGTTATCGATAAAAGTTATTTTAACATACCGAACTACTTGGTAAAATTATTAATTATTAATTAATTAATTAATTTTACCCTTTATTATTATTATATATTTACGGAGATGTACTTGCATAGCAAGTGACCTGATCTGAGATCGTGTGCTGGAACGAAAACAATTGCAGCGTGGAAGGTGTTTATAAGCCATTTAAGAAACACACAAAACCATTAGATTCACTTCAACATTTAAATTTGATTTGCCAAAATATTTTCGTCGCTTTGAGACTGTGACCTGATCACTGACAAAATTCTGTGCTGCATATATATATAAACTTCCTAGACCTTCGACCCAACCCCCAACCTGACACCTCCACACTTCTTCATCTGGCTGAACTTGTTCTCTCTCTCAACTGCTTCTTGTTCATGGGTGAGTTTTACCAATAAGTCTCATGGGAATGAGAATGTGTCCCAACTATGTAAACCTGTTCGTTGGTTACACTGAGGCTCAAATATTCTCACAATTCACTGGTCCAATTCCTTAAAACTATATGGTCATTATATTGATGACTGTATCAGTGTGACCTCACTCTACTATGAACAACTAGACTCCCTCCTCTCTTTTGTCCAATCCTTCCATCCTGTCCTCCAATTCTCCTGCACTATTTCCAACACATTTCTCGACATTTTGGTCGAAATACACCACTCTGCTCTCACTACCTCCATCTACTTCAAACACACCAACTCACACTCCTACCTTAACTTCTCCTCCTCCCACCCTACCCACACCAAGCTCACCATCCTCTACTCCCAATTCCTCTATCTGTACAGACTCTGCAGTGACAACCATGACTTTGAGACTCAGTCTCAACTCATGGCTTGCCACTTCATCCTTCACAGATATCCCCTCACCACTATCCACACAGTCCATACCAGTGCAAGTTCCATGGACTGTGCCTCTGCTCTCTCTCCCCACACCGGCCCTACTGTTTCCCATCTCTTGTTTACCCTGACCTACCACCCCTCCACTCTGCCCTTCCAACGCACCATTCTCTGAGCCTTCCAGTGACTCCAGTTCGACCCCTCCACTGCACATATCTTCCCCAACCTGCTCCTTCCCTCCTTCAAACAAGCCCACAACCTGCATGACTTCTTGGTCCACAGTTTCTTCCCTAACCCCACCTCCCAACCTGTCTTGTTCCCCTGCTCCTGCCCATACTGCCGCACTTGCTCCTACCCCTCCAACACCACCATCCTCACAGGCACCCATCATCGTCCCTATCATATCACTGACTCCTTTACCTGCACTTCTAGCAATGTCATTTATTGCATCTCCTGCACTTTCTACCTTTCTATGTACCTCGGTCAAACGGGACACTGCTTGGCTGATCGGTTCACAGAGCACCCCCGAGACAAAAGACTCAGCAATGACACCCTGGTCTCTTGCCATTTTTGCTCTACCGGTCATTCACTACAAAACATCTCTGTGTTTGGATTGTCTTTGCACAGGGGCCATCCAGACTCCCGCCTTTGCCATGAACAGGAATTAATCTTCTCTCTTTGCTTCTTTGCACCACATGGGCTCAACTCCCCTCCTCTCTTCATCTGACTGCCCTCCTCTTCTCTCTTCACTGCGACCCACATCTCCTCTCCTCTCTTACCCTAACACCTACTTCCTCTCTTCACTCCTTCCCGCTTTCTCTCTTCATTGATTTTTTAAGCATGTCCATG
>NC_142941.1:17926057-18046057 GCF_046866305.1 Octopus bimaculoides | reverse complement strand
TTTTCTCCATTCCTTAAATTCTTATATATATATATATGGTTTCGGGTTCAGTCCCACTGCGTGGCACCTTGGGCAAGTGTCTTCCGCTATAGCCCCGAGCCGACTGAAGCTTTGTGATTGAATTTGGTAGGCGGAAGTTACTGCCGTGTGTGTATATGTCTGTGTATGTGCTTGTGCTTCTCTCCCAGAGAGAGAGAGAGAGGGAATATATATATATATATGTATGTATGTATGTATGTGTGTGTGTGTGTGTGTGTGTGTGAAATTATAGAGTAAAATATATCACAGGAGCATGTACACTGACAATTAGGAAGTAATTTAGTTATTGATTGAGAGGTACTGTATCAACTAAGTAAACAACTAAACTCTCTTTTGAAAGGTTTTCATAGCAACATAGAATACTTACAAAATCAAAGAATGCTGAATCTCCATCAAAAATATTTCTGTTGTCATGTTCAGAAAACTTATGGGTATTTTTATAATTAACCTGGAAAAAGACAAGACTAAACATGCTTAGTTTGGTCAAACAAATCTATTAGATAAATACAAAAATAACAAAATAAATATCAATATCAAATTTTGACACAAGGCCAGCAATTTCAGCAGGAGGTGGGGGTAACTCAGTTTCATCGATCCCAGTACTCAACTGGTGCTTATTTTATTGACCCTTCCCCCACAAAAGATGAAAGGCAAAGTCGACCTCAGTGGAATTTGAACTCAGAATGTGAAGACAGATGAAATGTTGCTAAGCATTTCACCCAGTGTGCTAACAATTCTGCCAGCTTGATGCCTGATAGCAAAATAGATATTAAAATCATATCAAATAATAACAACAGCAACAACTATAATACTATGACTTCAGGTAAAACAACGACTTTCCAGACATTGATGATTTGGAGCTTCTTATAATCAGCAATGATTTACAAGCTAGAACTTCAAATTCTTGCAGCCACCAGATTAGTTTACTAGTACCTTGCACAGTGTAGTAATAAACTAGTATCATTTATGTATTTCATGTAATTATTTAAGCAAATTTAATAAAAGGAGTTGAGGCACAATGTGTAATATTTACTGTGTCTTTGACTTTGAGAAAAAGTATATTTTTTACAAATGGTCACTACCTTACAAAAACTATATCAGCTAAGCAAATGGCCTTCTCTAAATGCATTATAAAACACTATAACATATTCAGAGTGCTATTTCAGAAAATTATCTGTTTTCTTTGAGCATACAGAAGACAAATTTCAGTGGATCAAAATGAGTAAGATAGAATATGGTAAATTTGCCTCTTCAATTCCCCAGAAGTAGATTTAAAAAAAAAAAAAAGACTTATACACATATAATATGGTACCAGTAAGTTATACACTTTCCTCAAAGAACAAGTAAACATTTGCCATTTTTTCCTTTCTCAGAATCAAATATTCACATAACCACAACAGTGACAATATTTGGAATGCTATTAGTTTCGATATCCATCTTTAGACATGAGAAAGATCAGAAATGTGACAACAATTTATGATATCTTGGTCAAATAAAAGCAGATCATGGAAAAATGGTACACGATATGAAATTAATGAAACTTGACCAAATCCAAAACTTCAACATAAAATATTCTCTTTAGCTTCTTTATAATCTGCTGGAGTGGCCCTTTTCCTGATACTTTTATGCACCAATGCAGTTTTAAAAAATAAATTACTTCCAAAGATGATGCAACAGTACAAAATAATGATGCAACACTTGCAGTGTAAATGGTTTCAACAAGTAAGGAGAAAATCAGGAAAAATCTGAAATTATTTATTTTGCCCCACTTACCCATTGTGTCCCATCCATTTGTTTAATTTTGAGTGTAACCATCCCTAGCTTGGAACCCCCCCACCAAAAAAAAAACCCAATAATCCAAATGGCTTTGGAACCAAAATTTCTGGAAAATCAATGTTTTACCTGTAATAATACTTGTTTCTGATTTAGGTACATATAACTTCAGGAATAATATCAAAAATAAAAATAATAATATTAGCAATAATGAAATTAGTATTAACAGTATAACAGTATAAGAGGATGGTGAATTATCAGAAATAGTAGATGCTAGTCTTTTGGGACTCTTTTCTATGGCTTGAGTTCAAATCTCACTGGCATAAACTTTATTTTTTTTCCATTCAGGGTCAATAAAATATGTGCTAATAATGCACCAGAGTTGATTCAGTTAAATACACCCATCCCAAAACAGAAATGGTTTTCTTGTGTATATTTTTTATTATTAAGGAGTACATTTAAATGAATAAAAAAAGGAAAAGAAATCAATAATCGATATCAACAACATTAATAATAGCATTTCATATAAAAAAAAAATTCACTTATTTTTGTTGTTAAAGTGTGTAGTTGAATGAAAAAAAAAAAGAAAAAAGAAAAAATGGAAGGAAGGGTGAGACAGAAATCAATAATAACCACACTAATAATAGTATCAGCATCAATAGATTAGGAGAGGTAAACGAACAACTCTTGTTAATTCTATGTTGATTTACCAAATCTTTATGCAAATAACCTCCTGCTATCAAAACCGTTTGGACATCATTATCCAACTCCTACTCTATTAGACAACATAGCCAACATACATGGTATAAACTGCATGATGATAATATTTAACCAAGCCTAATACAACTATATTTAAATGCAGGACGATATCAATGGACTCTCGCCAATGTCCTTGAATTCCGTGTTTTATCTGAATAAGTGATGAACTCGTCAGTTGTTTACACTTAGTGGGAAAAAAAAACAACAACAAAACATCTGCTTGATAAACTAGTCTTTCATTATAAGCTGCATCTAATTGTTGGCCCACTATTAAGCAGTATTTCTTCCTCTGCACTTCCTTTAAACACTTTTTATGTCGCTTTGTATGTATGTACATACACATACACACACATCTCATCACATCGCATCACACATGTTTTCTCTTCCTTTCACATCTTCATCAGTAGTTCCCAGCAAGTATTTCTGAACCCCAGGAGGTTCGCAAAAGTAGCATGAACTTTGTTCAAGATTTTAAAAGGCTGCAGTGTAAAATGCATGATTAGATCTTTCAATTGTGAGATGAAACTGGATAAACAAGTTTGTTGTTAGTCTATAGGATTGGATCATTCAGTTGACAAACCTTTCAAAAAGCCCGGTGTCCATTGGAAAATTCATTTCTGTATAAAAGGAGTCCTTGGCAGTGAAAAGATTGAAAGTCATTGATCCACAGACCTACATTATACCAGATATATGCTCAAGTTGAGTCTACAAATTACATCAACTTATCTATGCAAAATATTGATTTCAAATTTTGGTGTGGGCTAGCAATTTCAAGGGAGAGGGTAAGTCGATTGCATTGACCTGAGTACTCAAGTACTCAACTGGTACTTATTATATCGACCCTAAAAAGATGAAAGGTAAAGTTGACCTTGGGTGGAATTTGAACTCAGAACATAAAGACAGGCAAAATGCCACTAAGCATTGTACCCAGTGAGCAAACAATTCTGCCAGCTCACTGCCTTTTCTTTTCTTTGCAAATATTAAATGGTAAATACAAATATGTAATATAGCACCACATGGTACTAGTCTGGTGCCACATAAAATTAACATAGTAACACATGATACTAGTCTAATGCTGCGTGGTACTAACTTAGTACTACATTGTACTAATCTGATATTATACAGTACTACATGGTACCATATGGTGCTACATGGTACTAAATGGTACTACATGGAAGTTCATGGCACTAACTTGGTACTGTATAATCTAGTACCGCTTGCAACTAATTTGATGCCATATAATATCCATCTGGTACTACATGATCCCAATCTGCTTTACCACTTATTACAAAAAAATACAAAACAAAAACTAGTCATTACCGCTGCTTTCTGCTGAAATGGTAGGGGTTGATCATGTGCTCTCACTTTTGATATTTTCAGGAATGGTTCTTCTAGCATCAGTTTTGTGGTAGTGTCTTTTAAACAGTTGTGGCAGGTAACACCTTTTCCTTGGAGGTCATACTACAAAGATAAATATATTAGTCTAATAAATTGCACAACTAATAAACTTTATACCATGCTTTAATACACCTATCATACAATTATGGTGGTCCACCCTTCAATATACCTATAATTATACCACATGGAGCTTAACAACAATGTAATTACATGTACCAAGAACGAAACATCTATATGGTTGCTCTACATGCTAGAAATGGCAGCCAAATTTTTCCCCCAATTTTACACACTACCATTATGAAAAATCAAGGATGCATTTGATAATATAGTCCCAAATGAATAATCTGGGGTAAATATGACTGGAATGCATTTAATAAAATGTCTGTTTGATCAGAGCCAAACTGAGGACTAAAAAAACATCAGTATAACAGATTTTTAGTTGGGACTGAGACAGAAACTTATATTTTAGTGAAGCTTTGGAGTTGTATTTGAAGACTGAACCAATCATTTTTCTTATTTTGATTGGTCTATTTTTCTTTCTTAAGGACTTTATAATAGAAAAGCAGTGTCATACAGATTAAAGAACAGAGAACAAAACTTTCATAAAACCTGGGTGGAGATAGCTAGCCAGAAGTTATGTCTTTTCCTATGAAATTCACATATGTATAACCATACAAGAAGCACCAGTCTTTACGTGCTAGATCTGTGACCAAGTCTGCATATTAAGAATTAGATTTTACAGTTACATCCAAAAGTTCTCTTCAACTTTTACCTTTACAGGCTGTATAGTAAAGAAGTTTGCTTCTCATCCAGTGGTTCTGATTCAATCACACTGTTGCCCCAGATCAAACAAAATGGATTTGGTTAAACGAAACTGAAAGAAACCTGCTGTATATACAAGGGTTAGTTGAAAAGTTTATACGCTGATCAAGATACTCTCATGGAATGTGACTAAATGAGGTTTATTTTTTAACATATTCCCCCTTGTGATCTACACACTTCTTCCATCAGTGTTGCAATGCTTGGATCCCATTGGTGAAGAAGCTTGCATCTTGTTGGTAAAAAGAAAATATTATCAACAGCAGATATGGTGTCATCATCACTGTGGTACTGGTTTCTAGCCAAGTATATTTTCATACTGGAGAACAGATAATAGTTAGATGGGACCAAATCAGGAGAATAGCGAGATTGATCAACCTGCTCAAAACCACAGCCATGCACAGCAACCATTGAAACCAAAGACTTGTGTGCTGGAGCATTGTCCTGATGAATTCAAACCCCTTTTGTCAGGTTTCCTGGATGTTTGGTGTTGATAGCCATTTGTAACTGCTTCAGAAAGTTGGCATAGTACTCTCCATTGATGATGTGGCCTTTTGAAGACAATCAATAAACGCAATGCCTTTTGCATTCTCAAAAACTGAGGTCATCATCTTCCCTGCAGATGAAACAACCTTAGCCTTCTTTGGAGCAAGTGAGGAGGGGTGCTTTCATTGCATGGATTATCTCTTTGTTTCTGTCTTAAAGTGATGAACCCAATACTCATCCTGGATTAAGAAACATTCAAGGAAACCAGCTGGATCTGCCTCAAACAATGTCAGATTTTCCTGTGATGTCATCCACTTGGTGCACTTTTGATCAAGTGTTAAGAGACATGGCACCCACCAAGCAGAAACCTTTGCCATGTTAAGTTCATTGTGCATAGCATGCTAAACTCTCTCATGGGATATGCTAATAGCATTGGCTACTTGATTTACAGTCAATTGCCTGTCATCCATCACCATGTGGTGAACATGATCAATATTTTCCTCGGTGGTGGTGGTTGTGGGACATCCAGACCTTGGATCATCTTCAAGAATTTCTCTTCCCCTCCAAAATTCAGCTGCCTTCTTTTGCATTGTTGATAAAACTGGAGTGTCATTCCCTAATGTAGCAACCATATCGGCATGAATGTCCTTGGGGAATAAATCCTTTTTCTGCAGGTACTTAATTACGCCACAAGGCCACATTTATTCCATTTTCAAGAGAATTCATTATGAGTTATTTTTTAAGTCCTCTTTGAACAGTCAGATGTTAGTTTACCTGAACAGAAACAATGCAGTTATTAATAAGAAGAGTTGAAATTAATGCATGCAAGATTTTGCAGCTCTAGCATCACTCCTTCATAGTCAGTCTATGAGCTTTTCAGCCCACCCTCATGTGTGTGTGTGTGTGTGTGTGTTCTTTGCCCTCCCTTTGGTCACATCTACTGTCACTTTTTCACCAAACAGGTATCGTCTTTATATCATACTGTTTTTATTATTATGCCATTTACTTGTACAAAAATAGTCATTGTTTAACATTACAGAATGAAATTACCCTCAAAATGAATGGACCCTACCATATTTTAGCAATGCACATTTCCCAGCTGCATCCAAAAAAGGCCACCCAACTGACTGGTAATGAAGTCATTCACCAACACATTCCAACCTTTGGCCCAGTGGTGCTGTCCTCTCATCTTTTCCATTACTATTACACTGGCCTCTTTTTAATACTGTTGAGTTGCAAGCCATTGTCACTAAGGCTTTTCAACTCATTTATCTCTTCTTTTCTCATCACCCGTGTTGTGTTCTCACTTCAAGCACTGCTAACAACTTCGTCTAATCTCTCCTCTCCAGAATGTCAATCCTTGAGAATTATCACCCAGCTTATGTTTTTTCTGCAGCTGTTTAAGAGAGACATTAAATACAATGATTTCACCAGTGACAGAGGGTCTGTGACGGCTATGAATGTAGCTTCTTTCTCTAGACCAAACCATTAAGAAAAAATAGCAAAACAAACCCCCACAAAACAAAAACAAACAAAACTTGAAAGGAGGAGGAGAAGGAAAAGTTGTAAAAAAATATTCATGGATCATTTATTTTTGAGCTCAATGGTATATATTGAATAGAATTAGATATTATGTGTTGATAACAAGTACTGACATGCCTAAGCGGGTTTTGGCCATTTCTGAGAACAGCTCTAAATACCAATCTGTTCAGTAAGCCCTAATTAATACAGAAAGCAAATGTGGTATTCTATACCACAATTCAGGATAGTAAATGTGACTGATAATAAATCTTGTTCCTGATAAGAATATAAACTGTATTTTCTTACACTTGACTACAATTACAACAATCAAGTTTATACTTGCATATATTCTTATTTTCTTGATAAGAAAATAGGAATATTTATGCTTGTTTATACTATTATTGACAAGGACAAATGGTTTATATATGATATGCTGTTTTAGAGACACTGAAAGCCTATATCCACATTGAAAAATGAGCTTAAAGTAATGAGAAGAGTAATGATAGAAATACTTGTGGTAGTGTTGTTGTTGTTGTTGTTGTTACTGCTGCATCAATGATGATGATGACAGTGATGATGACAATGACAATGAGGATGATGATGATGATGACGATGATGATGACGATGTTTATGTTAATGAAGATACCTTTAGCAGGGTAGGTTTATATGATTAACTAATTTAAAATTCAAAAGTTGAAAACAATTTTCTTCTACTGAAAATACCACATGCTGTGTAAACCTGAAAAAGTAGACATTATATATAGTCAAACAAATAAACTAAATAAAAGATTAACCAGTGAAGAAGGAGCTTCTAAATGATTGCTCAACCTGCTAGAAAATGGCGGTGAAATTTTCCTCCCCCTCTGACATCTTAAAAAAATGGAAGGAGACATCATCATTTAACTGCCAAGTTCCATGCTGGGATGAGTTGGATGGTTTGACAGGGTTTGATTAGTATGTATGAGTGAGTTTTTTATGGCACCAGCAACTAGTGGAGTCAACATGTTACATGCAAGACAAGATCCCCTCACAGAGTGGGAGTGCAGTATTGAGGGAGGTGGCTCTGTGCCTGGTGTTGAGAGGTAAAAGTAAAAAGAAGGAGAGAAATATGTGGAATAATGTATATCTTGAACCAAGATGAGTGCCTGCAAGACTGCTGAGAAGTTATCCTCAAACTGGAGGCCTGGCCTAAATGCTTACAATAGAGTGTATTCTACTAAAGATACCCAATGGCCAGATGATGGTGTTAAATTGGGCAATGGATTAAGCCAACCACTCAAGAACACAAATAGTCCTATCAACGAGCTTCTACATAGTTTCTGTCTACCAGATGTCATTCACAAGTCTTTGAAAGAAAATTGACCAAGGTGCTGTTCAGTGGGATTGAACTTCAAACTACGCAATTGAGAAACAAAATTCTTAAGGTTTTATTGTTTTTGTTATTTAATTTTGTTCTTTGTTCTTTGACTAGAAACCTATCCTTCATGCTCCTTTTTACAGATCACTTTTAATGCACTGTTTTCTAAACCTGAGAAGAGTAAGTAGGCGTGCAAATTTTGATTTTGTGCTCACAAAAAATTTTAGGAGGTGTGCCTTCACCATCTGTTCCCAGGCCCATGTTTATTTTTAGATGATAAAATGGGTTCCAAAAGACATAAAGAAGCAACTGCAATGAAGTGATTTGATTGTAAGGGCTTTTGTTGTAATCATAGAAGAAACA
Organism: Octopus bimaculoides; assembly: GCF_046866305.1. Lineage (NCBI taxonomy): Eukaryota > Metazoa > Mollusca > Cephalopoda > Octopoda > Octopodidae > Octopus > Octopus bimaculoides. The sequence continues at coordinate 18,037,542 of NC_142941.1, read as the reverse complement.
AAAGACATGGAGTGCATATTAGTAATTTAAAGATGTTGAGTGCTGTTGGTAATACAAATTTGATTAAGCAGAATGGCCTTCAGTTAAGAATGTAGTTGATATGCAATCCAATAGATAAATAGTCCATAGTAGGGCACATTAAAAACCCTATATTGTGTAAGACAATTTTCAGGATCAATTTTTGTTTTGAAGTAGGGACACTTACTTAGCTGAACGATGGTAGTCCATCCCATGTAGCCTTTTTGTGAGAGAAGGGGTCAAACTCGAGGACTGCTCTGGACAGTATAAATTCTAGCTTCACCACTGAGTAGGGAGTTTTACTGTCATAAACTTCATAGACTTCTAATAGTTAGAAAGGGGATGAAATTGAATGTGAAGGAGGAGCAGATTAGGAGGAATGACTCCAGAGTATATGGGCCTGAATAGGAAAAAAACACTGCTCACAGTAATGGAATAAACAGTAAGAAATAGAGCTGCCAATTGACTCCATTAAATCAAACCTTTTGCTTAATGTAAACAAAATTGAGCTAATAGAAATAAGACAAAGTAGTCAATCGCAAATTATACAAGTTAGCTAGGCTACAAATGTATTTTATGCATTTTGTATAAATGTAAGTCCTTTGACTACTGGAGATAAGGTTGGACAATTGTATTGTAGTGCTGATGATGGCTGATGAGATAGAAACACATGTTCATGAGTGTCCTGTTATCTCCAGACAATAAGCTTGTACTTTAGTGGCATGTTAACTTTGGAGAATTCTTGATTCTTGGGATTATTTCCCTTTCTCATGTGGAGTTGATCTTAATTGCCATTTAGTAATTATCACATATCTACCAGAGGCAGAGATAAATCTAATAAATCAAGAATGTTCATTGTATGATATTTGATAAACATATATTCATATCATCACCACCACCATCATCACAACCACTATTGTCATCACCATTGTTACCATCATTGTCATTGTTGTTGTCATCGTCATCGTCGTCGTCATCGTCATCGTCATCGTCATCGTCATCATCATCATCATATTCGTCATTTAATGTTCATATCTATCTATCTATCTATCTATCTATCTATTTAACTATATATATATATATATATATATATATATATATATATATATATATAAGAAGAAAAAGAAAATGGACACTGGGAAGTTAAAAATTGTTTATTATTAACAGCAGGTTAATCATCATCCCTTACAGCTGTTTCAATTAATAAAGGAGAATGAATAGAAATGTTATAGAATCAGCCAATTGAAAAACAACTGAAATAAATACAAAAAAAAAAACAACAAAAAAAAACCGTGATTCCCTAAAACTCATTCTTTCTCTTTCCTCTCTTCTGCAAATCTTTCCCTTTTTTTTGACATTTCTTTTTTAATTATAAAAACAATAAGCAATAAAATTCATACCCAGTCAAATTCATCAGAAGCGGGTAGTTTAAACTTTTTCTTCATATTATGTTAATTCACGGTAAAGTAAGTCGTTCATTCACCAAGATAAAAAGTTAATAAAACGCCAAGATTGAGAGTCGGCGGCTGCAGACGACAATCAAGAATGACGTCATGAATAAGCAGCAGTTTCGGTTGAAACAATAAGCAAAACGAATGGATTCGTCATTGGCTCATTAGATCAGACACTTGATCACTGACTAAAAGCTCGATGGTTCGAATCCCATCGGCGGTATTGTGTTGACAGGAAAGAAAAGACAAATTGCATTAGGGTCACATTTGATAATATAGTCCCAAATGAATAATCTGGGGTAAATATGACTGGAATGCATTTAATCAAATGTCTGTTTGATCAGAGCCAAACTGAGGACTAAAAAAACATCAGTATAACAGATTTTTAGTTGGGACTGAGACAGAAACTTATATTTTAGTGAAGCTTTGGAGTTGTATTTGAAGACTGAACCAATCATTTTTCTTATTTTGATTGGTCTATTTTTCTTTCTTAAGGACTTTATAATAGAAAAGCAGTGTCATACAGATTAAAGAACAGAGAACAAAACTTTCATAAAACCTGGGTGGAGATAGCTAGCCAGAAGTTATGTCTTTTCCTAGGAAATTCACATATGTATAACCATACAAGAAGCACCAGTCTTTACATGCTAGATCTGTGACCAAGTCTGCATATTAAGAATTAGATTTTACAGTTACATCCAAAAGTTCTCTTCAACTTTTACCTTTACAGGCTGTATAGTAAAGAAGTTTGCTTCTCATCCAGTGGTTCTGATTCAATCACACTGTTGCTCCAGATCAAACAAAATGGATTTGGTTAAACGAAACTGAAAGAAACCTGCTGTATATACAAGGGTTAGTTGAAAAGTTTATACGCTGATCAAGATACTCTCATGGAATGTGACTAAATGAGGTTTATTTTTTAACATATTCCCCCTTGTGATCTACACACTTCTTCCATCAGTGTTGCAATGCTTGGATCCCATTGGTGAAGAAGCTTGCATCTTGTTGGTAAAAAGAAAATATTATCAACAGCAGATATGGTGTCATCATCACTGTGAGATAGAAACACATGTTCATGAGTGTCCTGTTATCTCCAGACAATAAGCTTGTACTTTAGTGGCATGTTAACTTTGGAGAATTCTTGATTCTTGGGATTATTTCCCTTTCTCATGTGGAGTTGATCTTAATTGCCATTTAGTAATTATCACATATCTACCAGAGGCAGAGATAAATCTAATAAATCAAGAATGTTCATTGTATGATATTTGATAAACATATATTCATATCATCACCACCACCATCATCACAACCACTATTGTCATCACCATTGTTACCATCATTGTCATTGTTGTTGTCATCGTCATCGTCGTCGTCATCGTCATCGTCATCGTCATCGTCATCGTCATCGTCATCGTCATCATCATCATCATATTCATCATTTAATGTTCATATCTATCTATCTATCTATTTAACTATATATATATATATATATATATATATATATATATATATATATATATAAGAAGAAAAAGAAAATGGACACTGGGAAGTTAAAAATTGTTTATTATTAACAGCAGGTTAATCATCATCCCTTACAGCTGTTTCAATTAATACTCTGTAAATATTAAGTAAGTATTAAGTTGATATGATCTGAGTAAAATATCTTCAGAGGGGAAAAAATATATTCTTGGATGTTTTGTATGTGTTTGTATGTTCATTATAGCAGACTGAATGATATTGTTTATAATTTGTATTGTTATATATTCAGGCGAGGGGTTAGGTTTCTTGTCAAAGAACAAAGAAAAAATAAATAACAAAAATAATACAACCTTGTTTGTAAAAGTATATAACAATATAAATCATAAACAATATCATTCAGTCAGCTATAATGAATCCATAAGCACATATAAAACATCCAAGGACATATTTTTTCCCTCTGAAAGTATTATGCTCAGGTCATATAAATTTAATATTTACTTAATATTTACCGAGTATTAATTGAAACAGTTGTAAGGGATGATGATTAATCTGCTGATAATAATAAATAATTAACTACCAAATCTTCATTTTCTTTTTCTTCTTTTATATGAATATAAACTATATGTTTATATATATATATATATATATATATATATATATACCAATTATTTTAAGGAAATTAATTCCTCCAAAATACTAGGTATTGAACCAGCATTTCCTTGGATGAAACCATCCCTTCATGATGTTATTACAACCTCTAATTGAGTTGAGTATATATATATATATATATATATATAATACATCCTTTTGTTGTTTACACCACCTGTCCTCGTCTGTTGTTGTTTTTTTTGTAAATTCTCCCATATATATATATATATATATATATATATATATATATATATATATATATATATACATTACGTACTATATAGTACATATACATACGCATATATGTATTTATATATATAGATAGATATATATATTTATAAATATATGGGTACACACACACATATATATATGATATATTATATCACAAACACATTTTACATATATATATATATATATATATATATATATATATATATATATATATATATATATATATATATATATATACTTTATATGCGAGGGGTTTGTGTTGTCAGGTTGTGTTCCTGTTTGTGAATTTGGTTTGTGATCTATTGATAAAAGGAAATCAATAAAATAAGTACCAGGCTGAAATGATTACTGGAGTCACGAAAATAGACAAAAATCCTTGTTAGTGGTGCGCCTGTTTGGTTGCAATCCAATAACTGCAACCAAACAAGGACACCACTGGCAATAAAAGACTCAATGTATAATTCATTTAGATAACTCAGGAGAGAGAGAGAGAGAGAGAGAGAGTGCATACCTTCACAACATCCTCCACACATACACACACATATGTATGAATGTATGCATAAATAGACAGACAGACAAACAGACAGACTGATAGATAGATAGATAGATAGATAGATAGATAGATAGATAGATAGATAAGTGTAAGGATAGACATGTAGTGTTAATATTTCTATTGATCAAAATAGAATCAAATAAGAAAATTGCGATCTGTAACTACTTTTAATAAAGGAGAATGAATAGAAATGTTATAGAATCAGCCAATTGAAAAACAACTGAAATAAATACAAAAAAAAAAACAACAAAAAAAAACCGTGATTCCCTAAAACTCATTCTTTCTCTTTCCTCTCTTCTGCAAATCTTTCCCTTTTTTTTGACATTTCTTTTTTAATTATAAAAACAATAAGCAATAAAATTCATACCCAGTCAAATTCATCAGAAGCGGGTAGTTTAAACTTTTTCTTCATATTATGTTAATTCACGGTAAAGTAAGTCGTTCATTCACCAAGATAAAAAGTTAATAAAACGCCAAGATTGAGAGTCGGCGGCTGCAGACGACAATCAAGAATGACGTCATGAATAAGCAGCAGTTTCGGTTGAAACAATAAGCAAAACGAATGGATTCGTCATTGGCTCATTAGATCAGACACTTGATCACTGACTAAAAGCTCGATGGTTCGAATCCCATCGGCGGTATTGTGTTGACAGGAAAGAAAAGACAAATTGCATTAGGGTCACATTTTGCGAATGAAGTATTTTGAACGGATATTACTGATAGAGGCTGAGTTCTGATGCCGCCGAGCTCGATTTTATCTTCCATCCTTTTGGGATCAATAAAATGAGTACCAATTTAGCACTGGCATCGGAAAAATCGATAAACCACTTCCCCACAAAACTGCTGGCCTTGTACCATAATTTGAAACCATTACTGACAGTGACGTAGCGCGAGGTGTGAAGGGTTCGCGGACCGCACCAGTTAACAACTTTATATACGTATTTGCTATTGCTAAAGGTATATTCCTTAAAGGGAAGGACACGGCCAATTTGGTTACTGCAAAGAGCGACACTGAGGTCTACTATAAATGCTGTTATCTGTCCTGGTCTGTGATAAAAATGCTTACACTTTCAATCTACTTTATTTCTATTTCCACATTCCTAAGTGGACGAAAGGTTAACGTTATAAAGCTAACAGATAGACATTAATATTTACACAATTAGATTAGCCATATCAAAGACGTTCCTGTCGTGACTATGCCGTTACATTTTCGAACATTTTCGTTTATTTTCCTTTAGAAGGAGGAAGTAACCACAACATATACTTTATTTTCGTTTAGATTGCTGGGAAGAAAAATGTTCAACATATTGACTTAAGAAGTTTCAATCTGTGTTACTTAGTTTTTAAAGTTAATATTTGAAAATTTCTGAGCTGTACTTGCAATTTGATAAAAAGAAATGAAGTAACTACATCAGGGAAGACCCATTCAAACCATTTAATAACACACAAAGCTATTACACTCTCTTTCAGTTTAAATTTATTTCTTGAAGTGTCAAAATTTTTGTCATACAATAGTGGCTTGTTCTACTGTAACTGAATCAATTGAACTTTGTTGATCAGGTTGTTATTGTGGAACAAAAACGTTGACACCTTATGGAATAAATTTAGATTTAATGTGAATTTTTTTTTTTTTTAAAGCTGTGGGTTATTAAGTATTTATAAGAGAATCAATAAAGCATTTATTGCTATATCATACATTTTCTGATAATATTATATGTATGAATCGTCGTATCTACACAAGATGTCTGAATTACGGTTAACATGCATGGTGACTACCTCATCCCATTTGACTTTGGGGTCTAACAGGGTGACCCATATGGACCTGCTCTATTTGCACTGGGTATTGATGATGTTACCAAGATGGGAACTGACCTGGACTTGAACGTTTGGTATATTGATAATGCTTGTTTAGGGGGCTCTTCCAATAAGGTCCTTGCAACTGTGAGAATGATGATTGAGGAACATGGTCCTAGAGGCCTTAGTGTTAACAGTTCCAAATGCAAGCTCAGAATCCTCAACCATCCAGCTTCACATCAGCAGGCTGTAAACCTTTTTACAGACTTCTTCCCCTCTATCATGATTCCTTCTTCATCAGCATGGTGCTCTCTTGGACCCCCCAGTTATGACTGAGCTTTTGAGTCCATCTTTCAATCTAAGATGGCTACCATTGAGCAACTTTTAAAAAACCTTGAGGTAATTGAGCCTCACCAAGATTTTTTTATACTTAGTCATTAAGTGGGCTCTGGTTCAGGTTAATATCCCCTCAGTTCTGGAGCTGGCAGGATTATCCAAAAGTGATGGGAAGAGACCAGATGGTCTTACCCTTTGTCCCTGGGTAAGGGGTAGATGCCTCATCCAGGACAGTTTTGCTCCCTCCCACATGCTGGATGCTGCAATGAATGAAGGGTCACTGCTTCCATAGCAAAACAGAACAAAACCCTTAAGTATCAGGACCTGTCAGTGAACAGTCTCCTCCAGCCTGTGGCATTTGAGACATTTGAAGGGGCTGGGCCACTAACAGCAAAGTTCTTGTTATCATTGGTGGCTTGCCATACCAAGGTGTCAGGTGGTGCCCATGAGGGTACTTGGTTGTTCCAACACCTTAGCTTTACCATCGCCTGTGGTAATGCCACAAGCATGTTGGCTTGCTTCAAAAGGTTCCATTGAACCTTGTGGTGTGCAACCAATTGAGGCACTTGGTGTTAATTAATGTTTTCCCGTTTTTCTTTCTTCTTTTATTGGTTTTCTTTTCTTTCTTTCTCTTTTTATCTTTCTTTTTCTTTCCTTGTTCCTCGTTTTCCATTTTTATTTTTGGATATTGGAAAACAAATATACATATTGGTTTATTTATTTATTTCCTTTTTGTATAGTTGTTTGGAATTAACTTTTGGGTACTTTTGTCATTTAGTCACGATGGAAAGTAGTTCCCTTGATTCTTTACAGGACCTCTAAAACAACTGGGAAAGTTGTGGAAGATATCCTGAAACAAGTGACTTTGCCCAAATCTTGCAACAAAATGGATCTCCACAAGAGATACCCAAAGATCAGTTGGTGATGTTAAGAAAGTAAATTGCAAGAGAAACTGTATGTAACAGCAGTGAAGTTCCATAATTTTATTATATTTATATAGAGTATGAAAATGATGTATAGAAAGTACATACAACTTTTTCATGATCTCTGAATCTGTTTTGCTACATATGTTCATACAGACATGATATAAACAAAGCAAATCTTGAGCATTGTTACTTGAATTTCTTCTTAGCATGCATCTATGCTCATTGATAGTCTGTGTATAGATTCTCACATCATTGGATGAACAAAATTTAAAGAATGGTTAACTAATCATAGGCGCAGGAGTGGCTGTGTGGTAAGCTGCTTGCTTACCAACCACATGGTTCCGGGTTCATTCCCACTGCGTGGCACCTTGGGCAAGTGTCTTCTACTATAGCCTCAGGTCGACCAAAGCCTTGTGAGTGGATTTGGTAGATGGAAACTGAAAGAAGCCTGTCGTATATATGTATATATATATATGTATGTGTGTCTGTGTTTGTCCCCCCAACATCGCTTGACAACCGATGCTGGTGTGTTTAGGTCCCCGTAACTTAGCGGTTTGGCAAAAGGGACCGATGGAATAAGTACTAGGCTTACAAAGAATAAGTCCTGGGGTTGATTTGCTCGACTAAAGGCGGTGCTCCAGCATGGCCGCAGTCAAATGACTGAAACAAGTAAAAGAGTAATATATATGTGGCCTAAACTAACTTAGGAAGTCCACCCATCAGATATCAAATGTGTCCTTGTGGCTTTTTACCGGTGTCGTTGGATATACCTATTATAATATGTTGTAGCAGTGTAACTCAGCTGCTATTTCAGAAATGCTCATGAGAAGATATTATTACATAACTAGATAAAATTATTGGATGTCACTATTGTAATTTTCAGCACAATTTACTTTCACTTTTTACAACACTAAACTGCATACTAACCTTATTTTGCAGAGCTATTTTGCATGCCTTGTATTGGAATGGTCGTAATGGAAATAAATGAGAAATGACAAGGAGACTAGGACTAATATCAAAATTATTTAATAATGCTAATATGATTGACTGAATTACATAAAATCCAGAGTATAATATTCAGTGTAAAAGAATGGTAACAAAGATTGCAGCAAACAATCAGTGTACCAGAATAAATACATGGGACACAGCATTTACAAAAATAAAATTAGAGGCAAATGAATGATAATTCATCCATGTAATATATTGATCATCAAGTATTCTAGTGTAAAGTTGTTTGTAGAATATTGCTGTCAGAAAATAAACAGTGTATTTCTAGCATAATAGTTCAAATATGTTCATGACAAAAATAGTTCACAAATAATTATGGCTTATTAGCAATAGTTAATAAGAGTTTATATATAACAGAATAAAAGTTATATTTTTGGTTTGTGTGCATGTATATGCAAACAAATGTGTTGGTGAGACATTCTCTGCTTTTTTGTGTGGTAGATGTTGATATGTATGTGTTGGTCTGATGGTTACAAAATTTATATTGTGTTGAATCTTGTTGCCATCCTTTTGACCATTTAATTTTTAGAAAACAACTAAGGCTCAAGAAGACATTCATAAAAATACGTGTGCCAAACACAAAGCAATCTGATAGGCTGAAAATAGCCTATAAAATCATGATCATCTAATTTTTTTAGAACTCTGCTACATACAAGTAACTGAATCATGTGACAAGGGTTATTACAATCAGTGCGAAGGTCAAAGCTAATCAGATACCAGGATCATGTGGCAATAAAAGGTGTGTTAAAACCATGTTTGAGATAATAGGAGCAGACCATGTGTATGTAAGTGAGAGTTAGTTATGTAGTCATATTCATGTGTGTGTATCTGTCTATGTGGTAAAAGAAAGAGATAGATAGAGAGAGAGAGGGAGAGAGAGAGAGAGGGAGAGAGAGGGAGAGAGAGAGAGAGAGAAAGCGAGAATCAGCATAGGTAAGTAAAAAAGATAGCGAATAAACAATAGAAAGTGAGGGAGACAATAAGAATTTGTAGGTGAAAGAGATAGAGTAAGAGAAAAATAGAATAGAAAATCTCAGTGGCATTATATGTTTCCATAAGTCAGGATCAAGTGTAGACTGAAGCAGAGTGCCTCGCATCTAGAATGTTGTCAGACACTCATAGTCCCCTGTCAGTTGGGTAATGTGGTTAGTGGAAATTCCACTCTGGTGTTCTATAGAGGGATGGTGGTGGGCAAGTTTGATGATGTTCTTGGGGAGACTCTGGGTATTGACACGAATCAATTAGCTGGTTTGCTCTAAAGGACTTTCAAGCTAGGGCCTATGGATAATTTCTAGAAATCCTTGGCCTGACAGTGCTACCAGAGGGGCATTACCAGTTTGAGATAAACTCTACAGGCATAGATGTGCTGTCAGCCAGGCTTGTCTGAGATGCACACAGCATTGCTGACTTGTGGATTTATGTGTCCAGTTCCTAACCTTTTATTCTGGCTGCAATCATGTCTCAGATGATATTTTGCTTGCATTTCTTTCTCTTTTGACAGCTGTGAAAGTCTACCTTGGCTTGGTATCACAAAACTACTGCCTGTAAATATGTGTATGTTTAACTGACTTTTCATCATATATTGGTTATCTGTTCTGTCATGTCTGAGTTGTCTCTCAATGCTTCAATTTCCATAGTAGTGACTGAAGAGCCAGTGCATGCAAAAGAGGCGAGAGTAGAAACCCTTTGACAGACAGAGCGCATGATGATGAATGGTTTGGAAAGGCAACCATTCACCCAAACTACCAAGCAGATCTTACTGTGCATTGTGGTGATCCAACCATGGAAAACGGGACCAAAACTGCTAAGAGAACAGCCACCAAGTATTGAAGGTTTCTTTACCCATGCCAGCATCTTTGCCCATGCCAGCTTTTTTGCCCATGCCAGCTTCTTTACCCACCCTATCTATGATGTATCACATGAGGTGGAGTTTGTCCTGAATAGATCTGCTTGGAATGGCACATGTTCATGCATCACCAATCAGTTCCTTGATGGCAAGCACCAACCTCTTTGCTAATGTCTTGGCCAAAATTTTGAATTCTGCATTCAGCAGTGTTAGAACTTTCTATTTGATCCCCCTTGTTTGGGTCCTTTCTGAGCAGTGTCACTGTTCCTCAACTCACAGCATAAGGAATTCTCCTGTTTTGCTGTCAGTTGTGGCAGATATCTGCTAAGAGGCTGCTAAACAAGTCTGGCATGTAAAAGTAAAGCTCGTAGAGCAGACCATCCAAACCAGGTGATTTGCACCACCCACTTCCGTGCAACCCATTATTGCATCCAATATTTCTGCAGCTGTTATTAGCCTTTCACAATGCTCCATTCCCCTTGCTGAGAGTTGTGGCATACCATTGAGGTAGGCACTGAAGCTCATCTTGTGTTCTGGACTGCTATTCATCCCAGGCAGTTGAATGAAGTGCTGCACACATCTGCTCAGGCTTGAGTACCAAGCACCTATTTTAGTCCACCAAAGACTGAATTGTGGTTTTGTTGCCATGTTGTGCCTCTGCTACTTGGACCTGTCGAGCAGTTTTCATTCCCTTGTTTTTTTAGAGCATGCACCTTAGCTCTGACAATGCAGCCTTCATGTTTAGCATTGAAGAATTGATCCAAAGTCAATCTCGTCATCACACATTGGTTGCAATGCACTTTATAAGTTTCTAACTGAGTTACCCTCTATTCTATTTCTTTCTATTGCTAATGCCTTTCTAAACCTAATTGCTCTTTTCAAGGCAGACTACTATTTGTTAATAATGATAATAATAATAATAATAATAATAATAATAATAATAATAATAATAATAATAATAATAAATGCCCGGATGCAGTACCAGGTAGTGGCTCTCATGGCTTCTGATCTTAATTGATTGGAAGTGTTATCATGTACATTGTTTTGTCTTGGTATAAAAGATGGGCTACAGCAAATATTCTGCTTAATACCACAGATTTGCTTGTCTGTTGTTTGACCTTAACCAGTTGAGCATGTCCCTTGGTGGCTGACGATATGTGCATCTCTGATCATGAGCAGAAGTAGTGGGGGGAACATCATAGTCATGTATTGAGAGGAATTCTTTGGGGTTTGAATAATTCACCTTTCGAAACATGGGTGTTTTGCTCAGCATCCTTAAACAAACCTTATTCAGGGACCTTTTGAGCGGGATGGGCTACTCGACCTGAAAAAAATTCTAACTGGGCCCCACCTGCGAGGTCATGCGCTGTTTATCTTGATATGAGATCACCATGTCGTGCACATATGGTTGTGGTGCATGTGCCTGGTGTACCCTTATCAGACGGGTAGTCATGATGGGTATAATGGGCTTCATATATTTTACAGCAGTGTCAGTTTGATGGCTTCACTGCTTTCTCACTAATAATAATAATAATAATAATAATAATAATAATGACAGTTTTCATTGGCCATGCTAAATTTGAATTCTGTAGCCCCAGATTGACCAGAACTTATAATCAAAGGTATTCCAGCTGTGACCATTCTTGCTTTTTTGAAGGTATTTAAAACTATATCATATATATTTTTTAAGGAGGCACATCAAATTTACATGTTGAGGCTCTCTCATAGGGCTCATCTTAGAAGGTTTAGTTATAAAAGTTATAAATTGCTTTCAATGTTAAATTGAAGTTTTGCAGAATAAAACATCGAAATTGAGACTGTCTTCCATTTTACTTTTATCTGAAATCTTATTCTTTTTATTGTTGAACATGATAGATTCTAATCTTATATGCCCTTTGGGAACTAATTTTATTCAACAGTTTTTAAACATATATATAGAAGAAAAAAAAAAGCTTTGTTAGTTATATTCCAAAGTGTTTTTTTCTTTTTTTGTTGTTCTTTCAAAATGATCTCATGATGCAGATATACAGGTTTGCTGGTGGCTTGGCTTTAAGATTACTGTGATTACTTCCTGTGACATTCTAATTGCATATCTATAGTGCCATAGTAATAACCTCTCAATGCAGAGAAGTAGTAACACACCCTGGAGAGACACCCTGATCTCTGTGATACACACCCTGTAGAGTAACATTACTCTAAGATCCTTCAGAGGAAGTCCATTTGTGATACTTGTATTCACAATCTTACTCTTTTAATCATTACCCAACATTCTTGACCGCAAGTGAGGAGAGGCATGGAAACAGAATTGAACTCTGTGCTACGCACCCTGTAGAATAACATTAATCAAAAATCCTTTAGAGAACCCCCATTTCTGATGCTTGTATTCACAATCTTACTCTTTTAGTCATTACCCAACATTCCTGAGAACAGGTGAGGAGAGACATGGAAACCAAACTGAAGATAACAAGTTTAACTTTTTTTATCAACCCCTCCTCTTCTGAGAATCAGATGCTGGAGCTGGTGCATTACTATGCTCAGTCACAACCAAAAAACAAGGCTACATCAAAGTCCTGATTGATGAATAACCCTGTGTAACAAAATTTTGGTCGGTAAGTGTTATTTCTCATACTTTTTAGGGGTAAGCAAATAGGAAATAACAGTGCAATTAACAATAAATATTATACAGAATAATATATCAACAATGAATAATATTAAGGCAAAAATATACTGGATACTGATATCTTTATTTCAATTTTATTCTTTCATTATAAACTTCTTTCCATTATTGTCTCCAAATATTTATAAAATTGATAGGGAAATGTAAAATTTGAATCATAATAGGATGAATTGAAATGACAAATATCTAATTGACTTGCATTGACTTGCTTTAATTGTGTTACCTTAAAAGTGATTACATCATCAAAAATTTTTTTCTCTATTGATTTTAGTTTTTGTACATTTTTATGTACAAAAATGCAAATAAAGATGCAAATAAAGATGTATAAATTTTTTTAGCCTTTATTGCATTGGAAATAATGTAAAAGTTTAAAATTAATTAGAAATATATGTCTATATCAATATAATCAGCAAAGCCTTGTTTTTATTCTGGTTCTTTATATTTTGTGTCCAAATCTTGTCAAAGTCAACTTTATTTTCCATGCTTCTGAGGTCGATAATTAAAGAATCAGTTAAGTACTAAGGTTGATTTCACTTTCTTTCTCTCTTATTCTCACTTTCTTCAAATTGGTTATACTGTACCATGCGAGGGGCTGTGGGTGGACCACTCAGAGTTTTCCTTTTTCCAGAAATAGAGAAAGGTTGATTGAGGGGTTAGCAATGTCTTCTCATAGAAAGACTGATTTATTACTGCAACTGTTGAAGGACAAAGCAATATGAAACGCAGCATGAAATGCAAATAAAGATGTATAGATGCCTTTGTCTCTATCAATATAATATTTATAGAAATATGTTTATACTTATAATTGATATTTATATAAATACATATAAACAATATCAAACACACATACTCGAGATATGTGTTTTGTATGTGTGTTCAATATGGTTTATATCCCTAGGGCTGCTTCTCATTCATACTTGAATAAATACATATATATATATATATAAACATAGTTAAGGGATCAGCAACAGTTGCTTCACCACATACCGAAGTTCAGAAATAGCAGCTAAAGTGCTAAAGCTATCTGTTGGAGCTTTAGCACTTTAGCTGCTATTTCTGAACTTTGGTATGTGGTGAAGCAACTGTTGCTGATCCCTTAACTATGTTTATAAATTTATAAGAACTTTTAAATAAGTTCTTCACGGAAGTGCTTGATAAAAATTATTAATTATTAATTTATTAAAAAATTAATATTCCTTTACCCTTTTATTTGTAATATATATATATATATATATATATATATATAATTTTTGGCAGAAGTACAGAATAGGCTGGTTCTATTTTACATATATGTCAGATACATTTAAGAAAGCATTGCATATCCCTGGGTTGAGGGGAGAATGAACTGAGGAATTTAGAGTTTATATCCTGCCACAAATATTTTACTGCATCTCTAATGAAGGCATTTAAGGCATTTAGCTCTTGTCCCTTTAACATTCAGATTACTTTATCAAATGTATTTAATCACAACACTTTTAATTAATTATGCATTTTCCTGTAACTTTGAGATTTTGATGATGTGACTGTATATTTTTAGAATGACATTGTAGGATAGGTATGAGAGTCCAGGTCTGGCTGGTTTGAACATAAAACAGGTAGAATATTTGGGCTGGATATGGTTGGTTTAAATGTTAAAGAGTTGATAGCCCACTTCACCTGGTACCACAAAACAAGTATAATTCATCAATATAAGTAGTGGTAGCATTGCCAAACTGAAGAGTGTTAGTTATCTATAATATTCTAATCAAGAGGAAAGAAGATTTTTCTCTTATCTGGTTAATGCTATAGAAACCAGAATTAAGTGTTAGCTAAGCTGACCTCAGTAGTACATGAAAAGATTAGCTTTGCTTATTTTCAACTTTACAAACAACTTTTTAATATGGGTGCACAGTCAAAGGCAGCAAGCTGGCAGAATTGTTAGCATGCAGTACAAAATGCTTTGCAGCATTTTATCTGTGTTTACGTTCTGAGTTCAAATTTCGCCGATGCTGACTTCACCTTTCATTTGTTCAGGGTTGATAAAATAAGTATCAGTTGAACACTGGGGTTGATGTAATTGAATTACTCACTCCTTAAAGTTGTTGGCCTTGTGCTAACATTTAAAACCAATATGGGTCCACAGTTTGTTTCTCATCTGTGGCTCTGTATTGTGTCTGTGACTCAGACCCATAAATTCAATAATCCACCTTCCAATACTTATGTTCCTAAGAGTATAAGGGGCATTGTATAGATGATGCATGCTTTGTTAAGTTGTGGTATCAGGTATATATTAACTGTTATACTTGGATACTTAGCATGAAGACAAAGTCTTCAAGACATGTAACTATGTCCCAGTAGAGCAAGGCAGTCATATACCCAAAGAGACAAAATGAATGTTATATTTAGAAAAAAATCAAGTAAGATCAAAGACAGTTTTAAGTAGCTTTGGAAGAGAGAAAGAAATATTAACTTGAATATTTATAAGTTATTCATTCACACATAAATGTGAGCATTTATTTGTTCAAAGCTGAGCTTTTCATTTATCACTTCTCTGAGTACCTCAGTAAAAAGAATGGATATGAGACTCAGAAGATACAGCAAAGAGAATTCTTAGCTTTTGATATAAACTTTACTATATGTGTTGCGTACTTTTCCTCTCATTGGTAAATTCATGTGTATGTATGTGTATGTTTATATGTGTGTACACACACATACACGCACACATATACAAATACATATATATGTTAGGTCAATAGGTAACTATGGTGTTACATTCTTTTTACCAATACTGTCTTTGTATTTTAATTTCATAGAAATTATAAATAAAAGAAAAAAATTGAAAAAAAAAAAGATGGAAAATGAAAAATGCACTTGTATAACCACTTTTGTGAAGTAATGAACATTGTCTGTTTTCATTCTTCTTCTTCCATTCGAATAATAGGGACCCCTGTTGAAAGAAAAAAAAAAGCATAGAGTAATTTTGGTAAAGGTAAAGAAACTCAGTCATAATCTACTGAAATTATAGAAATCAGAGCATGTCAGTTGTACAAACAACAATGGCAGTGTCAGCATCATCATCGTCATCGTCGTCGTCGTCACCGTCGCCGCCGCCGCTGCCACCAACACCACCACCACCACCACCACCACCACCACCACCACCACCATCATCATCATCATCACTCTACTGCATTCAGGTTTCTTGTATAAGGATAACTCCTTGCTTTCCTCTAACCAACATTGCATTCTTGCAAAAGTTTCATGAACAATACCTTTCACCTTTCACTAAGCCATGAACAGAGAAGTTATGATGGTTTCTTTCATTGAGACAGATAAATTCTATATTTTATAGGAATAGTAAATAAAATTTTGTGATGTTCATCTCCAAAAACATTAGAATTGTAAGTGAGGTAAAATGTCTTCAGCTGAGAATATAAGAATACAAGAATATAAGTCCTGTTGTAGATTTGACTTGCTACAGGAGCTTCCCCTAACTTATTTTTGAATATCCCTGTAATGTTAAGCAAAGAATTTAAAAGGATTTTGAAAATAAAAACAGCACAAACCATCAAGTTTCTTAAGTTTTGGTAGTTTCTTGGCCACCAAATCTCTCCAGTCTCCTGCAGCTGAATGCGATTCTTCAAGAGGATTTCCTGGAAATATAAACATTTCCAAACATGTAAATAAAATGTGTGTGCATTTGTTACCATATAGTGTGAAGTAAAATCAAAGTGCATAATTTTAATTATTCAAAAAAGTGTTGTGAAAATTAAAGTTGTGAAACCATTTCTTTAATCAAGAACTTGAACAGAATACTGTAACAGTCAGGAAGTATCTTATATCCTCTCCTAGACCAGCTTGTACATACTGTTCTTTCATTGCAAACACAGGATCATGAGAAGCCTATTCCAAATCACTTACTGCCAGCTGGGTTCATTATAATGGCTGACATGGTAATCAGCTATAGATTTGAGTCATAAATTGCTCTTTTTGTTTCCAGGTGCAGCACAACACAAAGCAACTCCTACCCATTTATTCCTATTCTTCTGTCTTATTTTTTTCCCTTCTCAAGCCAAGAAATAATAATAAAAGAGAACTAGTATAAATACAGAGATGTACTTGCATAGCAACTGACCTGATCTGAGATCGTTTGCTGTGGGGGAGGAAGAGGTGGAAAAAGAGGAGGGGAGGAGAGGAGGAGGTAGAAGAGCGTGTAAATGAAACATACCTACAAATACAAGATCTTCAAGAAGAGGTAGATCAGCCTGGAATAAAAGTAAAAAATTCATGTAAACAAAAAATACTTTAACAAATGAAATACAATTTCTGCTACAAATCATCATCATCGTTTAACGTCCGCTTTCCATGCTAGCATGGGTTGGACGATTTGACTGAGGACTGGTGAACCAGATGGCTACACCAGGCTTCAATCTGATTTGGCAGAGTTTCTACAGCTGGATGCCCTTCCTAACGCCAACCACTCAGAGAGTGTAGTGGGTGCTTTTACGTGCCACCGGCACGAAAGCCAGACAGCTGGTGCTCTGGCAATGATCACCCTCGGATGGTGCTCTTAGTGATTTATTGATACAGGTGCCATCACGATTTTGCTTTCGCTTACCCCAACAGGTCTTCGCAAGCCATTGTGTACTTTTCCATTCTTACATGGCTCAAATGCAATTTGTTTAAACAGATCTTTCAATGGCTGGATGCACTTCCTGTCACCAATCATCACCTGTTTCCAAGCAAAGTAATATTTTTCCATGCCCAGACATGTTTCCATAGAGGATTGGAATGGAATAATATTGCATATATGTTGAAGCATGTTTATAATTATTGCATGATGTCAAGACAAGGAGACACAAACATCCATGCATGCACATTGCTGTACTTGAGAAGACCTGCCCACCACAACAGAATTGAGATTCTAAAATCAAGGTGCCATGTAAAAAGCATTGGTGTGGGTGATGGTACCACATAAAAAGCATTGGTGTGGGTGCCAGTGCCACATAAAAAGGCATTGGTGGTGGTGCCACTTAAAAAGCAATGGTGATAGTGCCACATAAAAAGCACCCAGTACACTCTGTGGAGTGGTTGGCATTAGAAAGGGCACCCAACCATAGAAACCAAGCCAAAACAGATTATGGAACCTGGTGTAGCCTCTGACCTTACCAGTTCCTGTGAAACCATCCAACAACCCATCCCAGTGTGAAAAACAAATGTTAAATGATGATGATGATGATATGTTTTGTTGTAGTTAGCTCAATCTTTATTCTGTACTCATGAAATCAGAGTATTGCTGTTTCTGATAAAAATGTCTGAGTTATGTGTATGATATAATGATGAACTGTGTTTTGCAACTCTGTGATTTAAAGTTCAATCCCTCAGTGTAACAATTTAGAGAAATCTCTTTTTTGCCATTGCCTCCGGTTGACCAATACCTTCTTGAGTGGAATTTAGGAGATGAAAATCAAATGGAAGCATATCATATATATTTTCATTCATTTTTATGCTCACTTTTCCATGCTAGTTGGATTAAATAAATACTTAATATTGAAGCATTGTTTTACAGCAGGATGCTTCTCCTGTCACAAACCCTTACCTGTTCTTTAAGTAAGAGTTTAATTAAAGGGTATGTTAACCTCGTGAAGGGCTGGTTGCATCCAAGAAAATACTGGTTCAATACCTAATATTTTGGGGGAATGAAATTATCTTGAAACAATAGGTGTATATAAAGCATATAGTTTATATCTATTTAAAAGAAGAAAATGGAGATTAGGAAGTTAATAATTGTTTATTATTAACAACAAAGTTGTTTTCCTTTTGGATAACATCGGTGGCATGGAGAGGGGAGGCTGGTATGCACGGGCAACTGCTGGTCTTCCATAAACAACCTTGCCTGGACTTGTGCCTCAGAAGGGAACTTTCTAGGTGCAATCCTGTGGTCGTTCATGATCAAAGGGGGTTTTCACCCTTTATATATATATATAGTATGTGTATAATTCTTACAGACATATATCACCACCACAAGGTCCAGTCTTTGTTGCAGTGTGGTGGTTTGTTTGCCTCAATGACCATGACAACTATGCCCGTGGAAAACAAACTCCTTGTAGGACCTCCTATGCTGGACAGGTCAAAGGACAGAGACTAGATTAATATGTAGTTCTATATTTAAGAGACGAGGAACTATGTACATTATTTACATTTGACAGATATTTGTCCTCATCTTGTTTGTTGTTAACACAGCGTTTCGGCTGATATACCCTCCAGCCTTCATCAGGTGTCTTGGGGAAAGTTTTGAACCCGAGTTTTCATCCCTAAGGTATTTTTTGTTGTTGTTGTTGCTTTTTTCTTTTTGGTGAAACACTATTGGTGATTCAAGAAAAACTAGTGACAGACACCCATCTAAAAGAATGCACTAGTATACCAATAAGAAACTTGATGGAAATGTTGACCTTCTGTGTAGAAACTACCTACTTCAGTATGGACACTGATATATATCGACAAGAAGAGGGTTTAGCTATGGGTTTGCCATTATCACTGATAATAGCCAATATATACATGGAATACTTTGAGAATTTGGCTTTAGGATCAACACCATGAAAACAAACCCTATGGCTGCAATATGTTGATGACACCTTTAAACTCTGGCCCCACCAGGAAGATGTCCAAGTGTTGTTAGATCATGTGAACTCAATAAAGCTATCCATACAGTTCACAATGGAAAAGGAAAAAGACAATCAGCTAGCATTCCTGGATGTATTAATAATACGCACCAAGTATGGATTGAGGACATCCGTATACTGCAAGCCGACCTTCACTGGATGATACCTCAACTTCAATTCCCACCATCCATACAGTGTAAAGAGAGGGATTGCTCAGCTCCTAAAACATCATGCAAAGAATATAAGTAGTGATCGTGATACACACCAGGGAAAAATGATCAAGCTCATTAACAATCTATTAAGCAACAACTACCCCAAGAACATACTATCCACTCCAATTATGAAGAAAAGAAGGGATGAAACCAATAAACTATCCACAGTCTGTCTACCCTATGTGAAGGCCTCTCTGAAAAGATACAAAAGATATGCGGCCCATATGACATCAGGACAATATTCAAGAGTAATACAACACTTAGCAAATATCTCCAAGTAAAATCACCAATAGAAGAGAATATGACCAAAAACTGCATGTACTCCATCCCATGCAGCTGTGGTAGGTTATACAAAGGTGAAACATGTCGCCCCCTCAAAATAAGGCTAGAGGAACATCGTAAAGCTGTGACACGAGGAGATATTGATAAATCGGGTATAGCTGATCATGTATGGAAAAATGGAGACCACCTTCCCCTATGGGATGAAGTTAAAATAATAGACAGAAAACGCCAATGGAAAATGTGAAAACTAAAAGAAGCAGCACATATTCTAGGACACAACAACCTCCTAAGCAGACTGAGTGCAGATACGAATAGCGTATGGGAACCGTATTAAGGAAGGATAGGAAAATATTAGATTTATAAGCCCTAAAATTCACTGCATAATTGCCCACGTACATATGGAATAGTGGTTAAGAGCACAGGCTACTAACTCCAAGATTCCAAGTGACTTGAATAATGATAATAATAATATCAAAAAATACCTTAGGAATGGGAACCCAGGTTCAAAATTTCCCCAAGACACCTGATGAAGGCTGGAGGGTATATAGCTGAAATGTTGTATTAACAACAAACAAGATGAGGACAAATATCCGTCAAATGTAAATAATGTAGATTAATATGGACTGCCTCTCCCCAGAGGTAAAATGGGTTTGTATAGGGCCAAAATCCAAATCTAGAACTTGCAAAATTACAGAAATAATCAATAACAATTTGAAACCAACCAGAGCTAGGAGAAGAAAAGACAACCCAGATTTGAGAGCAGTGAAGAAAAGTCATCAATGCCTGTGTTCCATAGGGTTTCAAATTTTGGCAAAAGGTAAG
The DNA here is from genome assembly GCF_046866305.1 of Octopus bimaculoides. Taxonomy (NCBI): domain Eukaryota; kingdom Metazoa; phylum Mollusca; class Cephalopoda; order Octopoda; family Octopodidae; genus Octopus; species Octopus bimaculoides. The sequence goes on along the minus strand of NC_142941.1, from coordinate 18,016,621 downwards.
TGATTTCAGAGGAAGAGTAAGTCGATTACATCAATCCCAGTGTTCAACTGGTACTTATTTTATTGACCCTGAAAGGATGAAAGGTGAAAGTGAACCTGGCGGCATTTGAACACAGAACATAAAGTTGGAAGAAATGCTGCCAAGCATTTTCCCAAGCATGGTAACAACTCTGCCAACTCACCACCATCTTATGTACTTTGATATTAATTATATTAATTGTATTTCTACTTACTAATTTATTGAATTCATTCCAGTCACTCACTACATTATTTGACATATATAATACCTGAAATAATAAACAAGAAATAATCTTTATATGTTACAGCCAATGTCAGCTTTTTTATTTGTTAGTTTTGTTATGCTGTATGAAGTTTCTCTCTTTCTCTCTCACACACACATGCATACATACATACATACATTAGTGTAGCTGGAGTGTGTGCCGCCTGGGGCAGCCCTTCCATTTGCCACCCGACTGGACCTCACAGAAAACATATATTGCTTATAGCAAACCCAAAAGTGCCAGCCAGGGCAGACTGCACCTATTGCCCCCCGCCCCAGCTACACTAGTGCATGCATACACACACATACACACATATACATACTACTTCCAGTTCAGATGCATTATGGTATATCATATTTGAAGGTTGGCAGTCAGCCATTTTCAATAAATACAGACATATACTATTCATGTTTTGTATACTACATTTAAATGTTTTAGATGGTAGCTGAGAATCAATTTGTTGCTGAATCCTAGACTCAACTGAACAACAAAACTCACTCTGCTTAATAGCTTCATTTCACTATCAGTCTTCAGTCATATTACAGATTGTATCAATTTACAATATTATAATAGTTACTTTCAATCACATCTTCATTAAACAGCAGAATGCAAATTTTTACAGATTCCAGTTGCTATCACCATAACAACAACTATTTTATGTTACCTAGGATACAAAATTTCATGTTACCTAAGATACAAAATAGAAAATAATTCTCTGCAAACTGACCTGGAAAGATTGAATCTCTTCATTGATTACCCAGTGCCTAGCAATACTAAACAGCCACAATAACTACTAGGTTTGTTAAGTTTGTAGTGGCACGAAATTATAGCCGCCATTGAGGAAGTACTATTCTGCGCATGCTCAAGGGACTTCACCACCGGAAGCCCCTCGAGTGCGCATGCATAGTAAAACTAGTACTTAAAGAGTTGGTTTCACTTTCTTAGACAGTTGAGCGAGAGACCTTCTACGTGACAACACCTCGCTCCTCATCGAAGCACTCTTCACCACGATGCTATCGATATTATAGCTATTTGCTCCTCTGGCATGCATCAAGGAAGTTGATTACAAATTAATCAGTGGCTGCTAAGCTGAGTGACACAGGATTTATAAACCAAGCATCATCAAAAATAAAACTTATTTTTATTATGTTGTTAATTGTTCTACTGTTCCTTAATATATAATGCTGTTGAAAGGTGATAGAGAGAGACATTAGTCTCTATTACAACTATCAACTTTTACAAGTTTCTTGCTAAATGGATATCTCTTTTCTTGAAACTAATTCAACCCCAGTTAAATCTTATTTTCCCTACCAAAGAAAGACACCTGGATGTTGCTCATCTGCTTAAAATTTCAACAGTTAATACCTTTCTCTCACCTATCTTAACTGAAATATCACTATATATTGAAACTGATGCTCCTGGGACAACAATCTCAAGTGTCCTTTCTCAGTGTAACAAATCACTCAAAATTCACTTTCTCCTTGACTAAATTTCTTGTCAAAAGATAATCTATGACTATCACAGAAAGTGTTAGGAAATGTAGAACATTTTCACTTTGAGGCCATTTTACATTAGACACTGATCAACAAGTAGTCATTTCATATTTAATCACAAAAGCAGAAGGGAAATGAAGATAAGATAAGATTGGCCAGAACTATCACTAAAAAGTTCCTAGCTTTGGGTAAAAGAAAATACAGGGGATCAGTTAATTATGATTTTATTTAACCTATTCCCCTCTCAGAGTCATTCACCTATTGTAGTGGTCCTTCAGTTTTCTAAGCCCTGTAAAAGAACTTAGAAGGTTGGGCCTCCAACCAGGCCTTTTGTGATATTTTTAAAACCAGGAACTTTTCAGCACACCCTTGTACAATTATGACATAAGAGATAACACAGCTGCTAATACTCTTGCCAGATGCACTGTGTCAAATCTAAGAACTTTGCAAAATGTTAAAAAAAAATGTTAAAAAACTTACAGTGAAAGCATTGCATATTCAGAATTGAAATCACAATTCTAGTCATCTCTTCATGCTAAACATTTCATTTCCACACATCTGTGTTGGCTTGAAAGGCTTTCTACCAACATATAACTCTTACAGCTACTTGTTTATGATTATAGATCAATATTCAACATTTCTTGTGTTTCTGTGTTTAGATACTCAGACAATTGAAGTGACAAAGCCTAACCAGAAGATACAGCCCCCTCTGAAAGTTTGAGTTCTCTACAGGAAATCTATTAGACTCTGAATCTACTGAAGAGACATATATTGTAGATTGCTGCAGTGTTGACCTGTTGACGAGTCAATCCAAGACAAATCCTAGGTCTGCTGATGATTGCTGCAGTAATGTGCTGAGAAGTCAGACTCAACAAATATGAGGGCTGGAGCAGTCCAGCAACAGCCTTGTTAGAGGAGGAAGTTAAGCTCCACCACTTATAGTTCACTAGCAGTATAGCCCGGCTTTGCCCGGGATTAAGTTGGGATTATTAAGCTAATCAAGTTCTTTATTTCAAACCAAACGAAGTAACATGACGTCAAATTTGGGCAGAATCAGTGTAGCAACTGGAGTGAATGGGTTGAGAGTTTGATCGGCAGAGGTGATCAGGTTACACATGCCATCCCTTTGAAAACACCACCGACCTCTTTCTAGCATATTGGATGTCCACCTAGTGGTCATCCCTTATATACGTGTAATACAATTTTTTCTGAATTTTCAGATTTGTTATATGCTAGGCCACTTGGTTTTAAATTGAATTAATATTCAATTTATCATCCTATCTATATGAATATATATATATATATATATATATATATATATATATATATATATATATTTATATGAGCAACACATACATACACACATGCACGTATGTACACCAATTGCATACATATTTTTTGTATGCATACATGTTCGTATGTGTGTGTGTGTGTTGCCCGTATATCAACAAAACACACACACCTTGCCTTACATATATATATGGATAAATGATTTGAAAGAAATATATTTTGGAAATGGTGATTTACAGTACAATACCTAGAAACGTGAAAATCAGACCACATGGGTTTGTTTACATCAATTCGGCAGAGATAGAGAGAGCGCGCTTTCTCTCTCTATCTCTCTCCTTCCCTTATACACATTTATCTCTCTTTCTTTCTTTCTCTCTCTCCCTGTCTCACACACACACACATGCTGCTCTCTCACACTAACAAAATAACTTCACATACACACCACACTTTCTGTCTCGCATACTCACTATAAAAAGATAGCGTCTATTTCTTTTTGGCAACATGTGTTTTGTGTGTAATGTTACTGTGTGTGTGAGAGAAGGAGAGAGAGAAAGAAAGAGAGAAAGAAAGAGAGAGAGAGAGAGATAACTGGCATGTGTGTGTAAGGGAGGGAGAGAGAGAGAGAGATAACTGGCATGTGTGTGTAAGGGAGGGAGAGAGAGAGAGAGGGTATTTTTTTCTTACCACACAACTGTTAAGAAATAGCTGCCCTCTCCTACTTTTTTTTTGTCAGACGGTGGCCAAGAAAATGTATCTCTCCTTCACCCTCCCTCTCACAAACATACAATTTCTCTCTCTCTCTCGCCTTCACGCACGTACGCACAGATTTGACTTCGCCATGTCAACAAACTTCAAAATTGGTAAAAGTTTATCGATTTTTACAGCTATACGCGGGTACCTCTGAGAGAGAAAGTTCACTAAAATGCACATAGGGTCATTCCGAATCTTCTCCTAAAATTGGAGCGACATGCGTGCTAATTTGTGGGCGTGCATAACCCACATTCACGTACACACACACACAAACATCGTCTGTTTTATAGATATAGATTGTCACAGATTTTCATAATGTAAAGTGCTTATAACGATAATTTTCATTAAAATCATGTTTGTTAACATATTGCTTTCAAATTTTGGCACAAGGCCAGCAACTTTGAGGGTAGGCATAAGTCACTTAAATCAACCCCAGTGCTCAACTGGTACTTCGTTTATTGACCCCAAAAGGATGAAAGGTAAAGTCGAGTCGACGTCGCAGAATTTGAACTCAGAACATAAAGACAGACAAAATACTGTTAAGCATTTTCCCTGCATGGTAACGATTCTGCCAGTTCGCCACCTTAACGTTTGTTAACATGTTGAAACTACACACCACTAAAAAAAAAAAAAAAAAAAAAAAAAAAAAAAAAACCTTTAGTTTTCTGTAGTGATTTAAGGGAGAATACTCTGGAGCATTATTTTCTTGCATGTTAAAATACTCCATAGCATCTCGTGGCTTGCATACCTCTCACAAACCATTCGTCCTCACCTAGTTTTCTTATTTGTCACCAGACCACAAGGCATAGTACCCTGTTAAAGGCCTACTCCAAGTCACTGAATGCTTGGTATAGTAGCTTGCTCTTTATTAAGAACCTCTGTAGTTGCTTCACTATGAAGAGGGCAGCACTAATATCCTGTACCAGCACAAACCCAAACTACATCACATCAAAGCTATTTCTTCCTGATTAGTTCATAACTTGGTCTATCAGTTTGAGACCTCAGTAGTTGCTTCTAAAACATTCTGTTATCTTTACAGGAGCTGATGATACTAATGACTCCTTCCTGAACAACTTGATTAGTTATGCAAATGACTAATGAATGTGAGTTAGTAATGAGTCCAAAGAGGGATTTAGCATGCAGATAAGTGTCCATCAGGGCCTCGTTTCCAGCTCTCTCATATGTATCTTAGTTCTCTCCAGGCCATAAAGAGGAATTTAAAACTGGCTGTCTGTGGGTACCTCTGTATACTGATGATCCTAACTATATCTAGAATCATGAATCTTAGAGTAAACCTACTAAAAACAAAGCAGGAAAGAAAATAGGACATTACTGCCAGTCAGAAAACAAGTAAGTTTTTCAGATTTTGGTATAAGGCCAGCAAATTTAGGCAAGTGGGTAAGTTTGTTACATCGACCTCAGTGTTCAACTGGTACTTATTTTATTGACCTTGAAAGGGTGAAAGGCAAAGTCGATCTTGGTGGAATTTGAACTCAGAACATACAGATGGATGATATGCTGCTAAGCATTTTACCCAACATGCTAACAGTTCTGCCATCTTGCTGCCTTAAGCAAGTTAGATATTACAAAATAAATAAATAAATGAATGATAAAAAAATAAAAGGAACTTGAATGCAATATAGGAGGCATAGATATGAAAACCAATAAATAAAGTAACACCCACATTTGTGTATGAAATTATATAAAGGCCCAGGCATGGCTGTGAAGCAAGAAGCTTGCTTCCAAACCACATTGTTCAGAGTTCAGTCCCACTGCATGACACCTTGGGCAAGTGTCTTCTACTATAGCCTTGTGAGTGGATTTGGTAGAGGGAAACTGAAAGAAGCTTGTTGTATATATGTATACAGACATACATGTGTGTGTGTGTGTGTGTGTGACTTTGTGTTTGTCCTCCACCGCTGCTTGGCACACCAACACCAGTTATCAAGTGGTGGTGGAAGTCCAATACAATAAGCATGAGGCTTAACAAAAAATAAGTACTGGGGTCAATTCATTTGACTAAAACAAATTGCTTAAGCTGGTGCTCCAGCATGTATGATGGGATTCAACACAGTTTGTCTATCAAATTAACTCACAAAGAATTGGTTGGCCTAGGGTTATAGTAGAAGACCCTCGCCCAAGGTGCTGCACAGTGAAACTGAATCTGAAACCAAGTAGTTGGGAAGCAGACTTCTTACCTCACAGCCATGGCCCTTCTTCCTATGACTAAGCTGTCACTAGATTTGAGCATTCGGAATACTAAAAGAGTTCAAATATATTATTACTTACCCGTAGATTCTTCAGAACATTGATACCTTTCAGTTTTTCTATTGAGTTGTAAGAAATCCATAGCTGTTCAAGTGTTTCCCCAACAGCATCCTTGAAAATAGACAAGGAGTTTCTTGACTTTTAACTTGAATAATCAATCAACAACAGAATTATGGCTCTTCCCTGTTGAATACAGTCACAAGAATCTAAGTAAACCAGAGGCTATTGTTGTTTAGCTTCAGGTCAGCTTTGACAGAGCAAGTCTATGACAAAGGTATTTCTGTCACAATTCCCTCACTTTTTTCCCAAACATATTGCATATAGAACTGTAGTAACGCCTGCGCATGCGTAGTCTTACGCATGCGTAGAATTAATAAAGCAAGCGTTTCCCACTCAATTCATTCTCTTTCACGCTGGCCAGCGATTGAGCAAGGACGTGTGTTTAAAGCTGTCTCAACATCTTTCGGTCTTATACTCGACAGCTTGTTATTCTCACCTCTAAAGATGTATAACTAAAAGATATGTATGTTTTACCAAGTAAATAAATGTTGTTTAAGTTGTTTAGTCTGGAGTTCAGCGTTCCGTCTATTTCTTTAATTTTATAGTAGAAAGTCAGGTATACAATCTAAAGATGTATAACCCACTTTCTACTAAAGAACACTATTATATACATTATTCAACAAGTCTTTCCCTTGTCTTTTTTTTAAAGACAATAAGATGTGATTTGAAGGAAATTTAACTGTGAGCAAATTAAATTTAAATTTAGCCAGATAGCTTTTCCAAAAAAAAACAAAAAAACAATCATGCTATAGTAATTGTAAAAAACAAAAAAAGAAAGGAAGAAAGGAAAAAACACAAAATCTATAATTTTGTTACAAACTTACCAAACCAGTTAGAACTTTGATTTTGTTTCTACCCAAAGAAAGTATTTTCAAATTTTCTGAAAATTTATTGAAAATTGTGAATTTAATATTTGATTAAATTTATAAAATTTTATTGTAATACTTGGAGATAGTCATTTGTTTTGCCATTTAAACAGATGCACTATTTATTTAATCTTCACTTGAGTTTTTATTTGTATTATCTTTTAGCTTATACAGCTGTCAAAGTTCGTTCATCACGCATTCTTTAATCTCATCAGTAACTCTCTTTGACATATGTATAAACTAAAATTAATACGAATAATTATTGTTAGTTTATACATCTGTCAAAGAGAGTCACTGATGAGGTCACAGAATGTGTGACAAAAGTGAAGATCGTATAAATAGTACATATATTTAATTGATAAAAGAAAAAAAAAAATGACCATTCCCAAGTATAACTATACCTCTTTCTACGCATGTTTTCACATCAAGAATCTTGCAAAACAAATACATAAATATATAAAATTTTAGATCTACATATAATTTGAATAAATATTACTTTGTCAGTTTAAAATATCATGAAGGCTCCCCTTTCATTAAGCACTTACTTGCCTTTCAGAATTGGACAAGAATGGACATTAAAGATTTGATCTTCATGCTATTTCAATTTCACCCTTTATCTTTTGTTTGTTTCAGTCACCAGACAGCGGCCATTCTGGGGCACCACCTTGAAGACTCTTTAGTCAAATGAATCAACCTCAGTACATTTTTTTAATATCTGGTACTAATTCTATCATTCTCTATTGCCAAACCCCTAAGTTACAGGGATGTAAACACACCAATACTGGTTGTGAAGCAGTGGGAGGGGGGAGATGACAAACACAGACACAAAGACATACATACACATATTATATAGATATATAAACATGTGTGTGTGTGTGTGTGTGCATGCGTGAGTCAGTGTGTAAGTCATCTGAGAGTTCATAAGTTGCGAAGAAATGCACTTGTATATCTGTCAATAGAGTGGGAAAGTGTCTTCTAGTATAGTCTTCTGCTGACCAAAGCCCTGTGAGTGGATTTGGTAGATGGAAACTGAAAGAATCTTATCATGTATATGTGTGTGTGTGTGTGTGTGTGTGTGTGTGTGTGTGTGTGTGTTTGTGTTTGTCCCTCCCACCACCATTTGACAACTGGTATTGGGCTTGTTTACATCCCTGTAAATTAGCAGTTTGGCAAAATAGACTGATAAAATAAGTACCAGGTTTAAAAAAAGTAAGTACTGGGGTTGATTGATTCAACTAAAATTCTTCAAGGTGACTGAAGCAAGTAAAAGATAAAAGGATTAAAAAGGTTTCTTTTTTTTCTAATGTAAGCACCATAAAACAGATAAGATTTTGATTAGCTTAGATTTTAACCCAGTTTCTACCCTACATCATTGCTTTCTTATTCCACTAACTTAAATGAAGTAGCTTAAAATTGTAATAAATTCATTAAAATTACACAAAACAAACTTACTGAGCCCATTCAAATTTGCAATTTTTTCAATATTATTTGTAGACAATGACAAATGCCTATAAAAAAGAAAATGAAAAATAATTCCACTCAGCTAAATTTTCAGCTTTTATCACTTGAACATGTTAAAAATACACACACACATAATGTATGTGTATGTTTGTGTGTATATCTATCTGTATGTGTGTATGTATGTGTGTGAGTGTGTGTGTGTGTGTGTGTGTGTGTGTAGAAGTGGCTGTGTGGTAAGTAGCTTGCTTACCAATCACATGGTTGCGGGTTCATTCCCACTGCATGGAACCTTGTGCAAGTGTCTTCTACTATAGCCCTGGGCCGACCAAAGCCTTGTGAGTGGATTCGGTAGACGGAAACTGAAAGAAGCCTGTCGTATATATGTATATATATATATATATATATATATATATATATATATATATATATATATATATATATATATGTATGTGTGTGTATATGTTTGTGTATCTGTGTTTGTACCCCCAACATTACTTGACAACCGATGCTGGTATGTTTACGTCCCTGTAACCCAGTGGTTCGGCAAAAGAGACCGATAGAATAAGTACTAGGCTTACAAAGAATAAGTCCTGGGGTTGATTTGCTCGACTAAAGGCAGTGCTCCAGCATGGCTGCAGTCAAATGACTGAAACAAGTAAAAAAAAGAATATATATATATATCTGTGAATGTGTGTATTCAAAAATTATGGAATGGAGTAGACAAAGTCCAGGCTACATATGTTTCATAGCTAGCGGAACCTCAGAAGTAGTAAATATGTACAGACAGACAGACAGATAGATAGATAATATATATAAATGTCACAGGCATTTACAATAATATATTTAACCATTATAGATTCTTTATACAATAATTCTTTATAAAATAAAGCTTAGTTGTGTAACTGATTTAGAAAACAAAAGTAATAAACAAGAAAACTTAAAGCTAAAAAAGCAATTGAGTTGCACATATTCATTAACTGTCATATTAGATATGACGTTAGACAAGTGATATCCAATATTTTTGCTCAACTGATCCTTTCAGCTCTATATCTCAAATCCAGTTTCTGTTACCATTAGATTTACTTAGAAGAATGGGATCTTTTCTGTTTGGCTTTCACCTTTCAATTCCTTCAGTTTTGCTTCTATTGATTTCAAATTTGATGTATTGATGTAACTTTGTATGCTAATTATGGAAATAAAGTTCATTTTGTCTTAAATTAATAAATAAAAAGTTAATAGGTTTTGAATTAACAAACTTTGGATAATTTTAGCCAATTGAAAACCTGTTTCCATAGTAACAAGCCAAGCTGTTGTGAGTCTGCTTACCTGTCTATTTATTTATTTTTTTTTGTAATATAATGCTCTGAATTGAACTACAGTTTGTTTTATAAACCAAATTTGAAAATTTTCACTTAATTTAAAAATTTTCAAAAATGAAGAAAAGATTCTAAGAAAATAATAAGTCAAGGCATTGTAAAAAGGATAACAATATCCCTTAAGAATACCTTTACTCAGAAAACCTCTTTAATCTTTTAGCGTTCACATTATTCTGTCAAAAGTAATTCTTATTTATTCACATGTCTTGAATTAATCTTGCATTACCTTGAAGCTTTGAGATTTTAATGAGGTAACTGTTAATTTTTATGAATGATAGTGTCGGGTTGGTGCGAGAGGCCAAATCTGGCCAGTTCGAACATAAAGCAGGTAGAATATTTTGACCGGATATGGCCTGTTTAAGAATTAAAGGGTTAAGCTTCTTGGACTATAGTAGATAGTAGTGTTCACTTTGGGAATTATTGCATTATACAATGTTGTAAGATGGTGAGCTGGCAGAATTGTTGTGGCATTGTACAAAACACTTAGCAGCAGTTCTGTTCTTCTGGCTTCACATTTTGAGTTCAAATATAATCAAGGTTGACTTAACGCTTGATTCTTTTGGGGGTTGATAAAACAAGTACCAGTTGAGCACTGGGGTTGATGTAATTGACTAACCTTGCTTCTTGCTTGCCTAATGCTCTTGCTTCATGGGGCTAGGGTCATCCCAGGTTAGTGGTCCCTTCATGCAGAGAGCCCACCTGGTCCATCAGTGCTTTTCCATTGCTGGTAGTCTCGTGCCAGCCTCTCTATATCCTCCAAGGTGACACTGAGCCTCTGGGGATCATCCACAATCATATCCAGCCATCTGGTGCGGGACTTGCCATGAGGCCTTTCCCAGTTTGCAGCTGCTCCGTCGAATGAGAGTAAAGACTTGGTAGGGTAATCTAGTGAGAGATGGAGGACATGTTCATACAAGCTCATACAGCTTGAGCCATTATTAGAAAGGATTATACAATGTTGTTGTTCTTGTTGTTATTTAACCTCAACTCAACCCTGATAGAACAGCCACATCAACAATCAAAGCTATGGTAAAGGAAGGATTCTTAGCACCTAGGGACAAAGACATTTTTAGTACTCCAATTTTAATGAACAGTTATGATAAGCTAGAGTAAGAGTTCTCAAAATGATAGATGCCAGGGGGCATTCCACTGAAAAAAATATTTGATTTGCCCAACCTCTATATTAATGAGAAAATAAAATAGAGCTTGCATCCATAGCATTCTTTTTTCTTTTCCATAGTATGAAACAAAATCAAAAGTTTAAAATCCACCTAAATTTTATGAAACATGGCAAATTGCTTGCTCACTTTCAATCTCCACCCGACCAGCGATGAGAAACGCTAGGCTAGAAGAAATTTAGCTCCTCTTCACACCTGTTTTTGTTGGTGTCAACTCCACTACACGCCCAGCTTGGTACAGCTCTGGATCAAAGGGTATTTGAGGATCTTTCTGATTTGGCGGGCGCCACTTTTTATTTATGTTTAAGATCCGTATTGACCCGCCAAATCAGAAAGATCCGTATTTGAAACACACATTATATCATATTTTCATATGGACTATCGTTTTATAAGACAGCAGTGTGTGATTTTAGGGATGTGCTGGCTGCTATTTCTAGCAGGTTTAGCGATCATATAAATGCCCTTTCATTGGTTCAAGATACGGAAGTTACCTTTATACTAACACAGTATGAGAAATTAAGTTTGCATCTTGCTGTCTAAACAGCATAATTTAATACAGGACAAAAGTGTCACGCAGTGATGTTTATAGATAATTGTTTTATTACAGGTTCGAATATGCCTCAAGAACTGACAACAAACAAGTTTGTAACATAATTTAAGTTACTGTAGCTCGTCCGCTATTCACGAAACAGGGGAGTTAACTCCTTAAGCTTTTAAACCTGTGAACAGATGTTAATGCAGAAACAGTAAATGTTTCAACACCTATTTACCAAAAAAAAAAAAAAATATATATATATATATATATATATTTCCTTCTCAAGACACTATGGCATACCTAACACAGCTGTGTAGGTATGCCATATTTTCTTGAGAGGGGGGAAAAATTGATGGGAACGCACACATCCATATTGATACACATTACAACACATCTACAAAATGAATCTTAAAATTTTGAAAAAATTATGAGATGTCAGTAGATATGTATACATTCCCACCAATCTTTTTTTCTCACATTCAGTTTCTATATAACCGTAATCTACCCCATCTGAAAGCTAATTGTAGCAAATTTCATTAAAAATGATCCATTTTTCTGAAAGTTATGAGAAAACAAAGTGAATTATCTAAAACGTCTTTTCACAACAAATTTCGAAATAGTCGTAATTTAGATTATCTGAAAGGTATTTGTAGAAAATTTCTTTAAAAAAATATATCTCCCCCACTCTTTTTTTTTTTTTTTGAAAGTTATGAGGAAACAAATTCGAATAGGGAAGAGGCTCAGTTGTGTAGGTATACTGACAATATAAGATTAAACCATCTAAACGTAATTTTGTTTAGAAAGTTAATGCTTTTTAGGAATTTCTGTGCTTCATATCGAAAATGCAAGAAAGGCGAAAGCTAAGAACAAGACCTACACTAGGAAGTGTGGAGCCCAATTAGAGAATTGTCAGTGGTGTCCTCTGCTCTACAAAAGTTGAAGATTGAGGTTTTATGCTTTGTGTTGAATGCCAGTCCCAGCTAAAAAGCATTGAGACATTGAGGCTCCACCATTACCCACAATGATATACTTAAAAAACTCTTCATAATGTCCTCCACTCAAGCACGTGTGCAGGACTCTCTCTTGGTGCGGGGTCCAATTTGAACAAATCTGTCTAATTGACTTAAAACTGGCCCTGTATAAGAATAATGATGGTGTCGATAATGGTGGTAGTTTTTGTATGATGATAACGACGGTGGCAGCCTTAGGGAAGACAGGGGTTGTTGTCATAGTGATTGCAGTCACGACTATGATAGATAATTCTTTCTACTATAGGCAGGCACAAGGTCTGAGATTTGTTGGGGCGGGGATTATTCAATTACATTGACCCCAGGATTCAACTGGTACTTATTTTATCGACCCTGAAAAAAAAAAAAATTAAAGGTAAAATCGACCTTGGTGGAATTTGAACTCAGAATGTGAATGCAGATGAAATGCTGCTGAGCAGTTTTTCCAGTGTGCTAACGATTCTGCCAGCTAATCATCGTATGATGATAATTGATCTTGATGATAGAAATTGTAAATGGTTGGCCTTCTATGAGAAAATACACTTACTCGCAAGCAGCTAATGTGGTCACTGTTGGATCAATCTTCTCAATGAAAGGAACTTGAAATGAGAAATTTAAAACTTTGGCTTCTACAGCTTTTTGACCTTCATTTTCCTTCTCCTGAAACAAATGTAGAAACCCAACTCAATCCAAATGTTTAATCAGAGAAATCAGTGTCTGTGTTTGTCCCCCCAACATCACTTGACAACCGATGCTGGTGTGTTTACATCCCTAGCAGTTCGGCAAAAGAGACCGATAGAATAAGTACCAGGCTTACAAAGAATAAGTCCTGGGGTCGATTTGCTCGACTAAAGGCGGTGCTCCAGCATGGTCGCAGTCAAATGACTGAAACAAGTAAAAAAAAAAGTATTTATATATATATATATATATCTGTGAATGTGTGTATTCAAAAATTATGGAATGGAGTAGATAAAGTCCAGGCTACATATGTTTCATAGCTAGCGGAACCTCAGAAGTAGTAAATATATACACACATATACATATATATGTACAGACAGACAGACAGATAGGTAGATAATATATATAATTGTCACAGGTATTTACAATAATATATTTAACCATGTTTGGTTAGCAAGAAATAGAAGATTCAATTGCTATCATCATTGCATTTTTAGTACAGCCTTGAACTGCTGTTTACAAGTGTATTTATACTTTTAAATGAATTAGAAGACGGCACCAAAAACTGGTGAGATTGATGGTCTCCACCCTGCCAAGACTGGTGAGATTGAAAAGAATGGCAGTCTACGGTATAAACAAACCTAAATTTACTAAAATAGGGGTTTAAGAAAGTTCTATCAGTGCACATTGCAAACGTCCAATCTAACAGGAAACGTCTGACTGAAGACATGAAAGATGGAGTCACCTATACTGCTAAGAACCCTTTAGAGGTGTGAAACCAATGGTCACTCTCTGACTGGCCATAACCAACAACCTTTTAAGTATATATATATATATATATATATACTTGTTTCAGTCATTTGACTGTCACCTGGTGGGGGGGGGTAGTTGAATAAATTGACCCCAGGACTTATTTTTTTAAGCCTAGTACTTATTCTATCAGTCTCTTTGGCTGAACCACTAAGTTGTGGGGATGTAAACACACCAACACCAGTTGTCAAGTGGTGATGGGGGGGACAATCACAGACAGAAAGACACATACACATAGATAGATAAATATATATATATATAAATATATATATATATATATATATATACACACACACACAACAGGCTTCTTTCAGTTTCTGTCTACCAAATCCACTCACAAGGATTTGGTCAGCCCAAGGCTATAGCAGAAGACACTTGCCCAAGGTGCCATGCAGTGGGACTGAACCCAGAACAATGTGGTTGGGAAGCAAGCTTCTTACCACACAGCCACGCCTCTATATGCACATATATATTTAATATAATTACTTAATCATGACGAAGGGCAGTGTTCACAACCCTTTTAGAGCCTCTGGAGGTATCAGAACTGACCCAAATGCTTGTAACAGAGTGGTCTCTGCTAATGGCATGCAACATCCAGGTGGTGGTATCAGACTAGATGATGGATTTAATTCTATCCACCAAATGTAGTTTAGTGCTGGCCTTCATTAACAGGAGGGTATTAATCATTTGGATGATACTCTACTCAGACTTTTACAAAGTGAGTGGACAAGTGAATTGAGTATTGTATTGTATTATGTCACTATTTCATGTCATGGGCCAAAATATTTAGCTAAAATATTGTTGTTTATCTCAAGCCAGCTTAGTTCAGCAAACCTGTGATCAAAGGCATTCAAGCTGTGGTCATCACAGCTTATTTTCATGTACAGTGTTTCTTGGACTATAATTATCAAGTGTGTTCTTGAATTATAAGTAAATAAATTGTTATTTCAGGGTGAGTTTGTTTGCTACTGTTTCTCGCAGTCCAAGCAACCATGCAGAGACTCACTCTAAAGTGTGTGTGTAAATAATTTTATATTGATTAATATACACTAAAAAAGGATGTGCACTTACCCATCTAGAAATAGCTTCCCTGATTGATGTTGGTTTGGCTGCCTGTTTTTGTTAAAAGATGTATCAGTAATATTTATTTTCAGTGGTTATGAAGTTTTATTTTCTTAAGAGAGAAATGTATTGAACAGAAAGCATACCTACACAAGTGTGACCCACTCCCATGACTTTCTCTTCCCATAACTTTCAGAAAAAGATGTATTTCCTTGATAAATTTTTCTACAAATACCTTTTGGATGGTGTAGATTCCAATTATACTGGAATTCAATGGAAAAATTTCTTTGCAGTGGGTGGGTGAAGAGTTTCTGATAATTCACACAAGCCGACTTTATTTTCTTGTAACTTTCGCGAAAAGGATAGATTCTAAATAAAATTTTCAACAAATAACCTTCAGATGATGTACATTATGATTATACCGAAATTTAATGTAAAAAGAAGAAAAGAAAATGGTGAAAGCGCACACACCTATTCAACTTGCATAACTTTTTGAAGTTCAAGTTTCCTTTTTATACATATATCATCATCATCATCATCGTTTAACGTCCGCTTTCCATGCTAGCATGGGTTGGACGATTTGACTGAGGACTGGTGAAACCGGATGGCAACACCAGGCTCCAGTCTGATTTGGCAGAGTTTCTACAGCTGGATGCCCTTCCTAACGCCAACCACTCAGAGAGTGTAGTGGGTGCTTTTACGTGTCACCCGCACGAAAACGGCCACGCTCGAAATGGTGTCTTTTATGTGCCACCCGCACAAGCCAGTCCAGGGGCACTGGCAACGATCTCGCTCGAAAATCCTACAGGAGCCAGTCAGGCGGTACTGGCAACGGCCACGCTCAAAATGGTGCATCTCATGTGCCACCCGCACAAGAACCAGTCCAGGGGCACTGGCAACGATCTTACTTGGCTTGCCGGGTCTTCTCACGCACAGCACATTTCCAAAGGTCTCGGTCAGTAGTCATCGCCTCGGTGAGGCCCAATGTACGAAGGTCTTGCCTCACCACCTCAGCCCAGGTCTTCCTATATATATATATATATATACATAAAGGTTATGAAGGGTATTGGAGTCAACCAAACCCTAAAGATACAGGCAAAACCGAGTAAGTGCTGTATACCGACTAGTTTTGCCCCTGTCGTTGTAGCAACATGAGTTACATGGATGTTTACTGTTTGAATGGAACTATACTCCAAGTACTTTTTCTTCTTTGTTCTTTCTTCTACGCATCACTCTCACTTCTTACTACAAATCTCCTCTTATAGATGTAATAATCCATTCCTCTACTATTACCGTCTCCGATGAAGGGATACATTGGATTTTCCCTGAAACAGCTGCAAGACTTTATACATAAAATATAATTCTAACTTTGCCATTGGACTCTTTATCTTTTTCTTTCTTTATACATACATATATATATATATATATAGTGGAGTCACAATGGCCCAGTGGTTAGGGCAGCAGACAGGCAGTTTTGATCCCCAGACCGGGTGTTGTGAATGTTTATTGAGTGAAAACACCTAAAGCTCCACGAGGCTCTGGCAGGCGGGGGAGAACCCTGGTGTACTCTTTCACCACAACTTTGTCTCACTGTTTCTTCCTGTTTCTGTTGTACCTGTATTTCAAAGGGCCAGCCTTGTCACACTGTGTCACGCTGAATATCCCCGAGAACTACGTTAAGGGTACATGTGTCTGTGGAGTGCTCAGTCAATTGCATGTTAATTTCACGAGCAGGCTGTTCTGTTGATCGGATCAACTGGAACCCTCGTAGTCATAACTGACGGAGTGCCACGAGACAATATATATATATATATATATATACATGTGTGTCAGTATGCATATGTGCGTGCCCACCATTTCTTTTTCTCACATTAAATTCTGTTGTAATCATGATCTACACCATCTGAAAAATATTTGTAGAAAATTTCATTAAAAAATATTCATTTTCCTGAAAGTTATGAGGGAACAATGTCTAGGCAGAAGGAGGGCACACTAGTGTAGGTATGCCAAACAAAATTTATACTTATATATTACTGGAATTTAGTTTGGCAGATGTCAGACTTAGGAAGCACTAAGAAGTTGGAATTTCTCCGTTTTGACGGGGATTTTTCAGATTTTCTTTTTCACGGTGCCCTTGGAAATGTTCTGGACTATCTTTTTAGCCAAAGAAAAAAGAAAAAAAATTGCGAAAAACGTATTTTTTACCCCCCCCACCACTAGGAGAGGGAAATATGAGTCGATTTTGGTCGATTTTGTGAGCACTACGCACGGTGGTTTCTGGGGGGGCTCTACACACTTAAAAAGCATAAGAGAAGCCTTTACGGTAAAAAAAAAAGTAAATATTTTCAGATGAAAAGGTGTGTGATTTGGCTGTTGTTTCTAGCATATCCCATGAGAGGTGAGGTTTAGGGTTGATAAAAATCATAAATTTAAAACAAAAAAATTTTAATAGCATAAATGAGTTTATGCTATTAATGGGGAGAAAACAGTGAAAGACATCAATACTTGTCAGGGTGAGAAAGAAACGAGGAAGGCGGTCATGGAATATGCTAGAAACAAGAGCCAAATCTCCCTTTAATTACACCTTTACGTCTGAAAATATCTACCTTGTTTTTAACAAAAGGCTTCTCCTATAGTTTTTAAGTACGTAGTGCCCACAAAATCGATTAAACTTGGGTTCTATAAAAAAAAAACCCATCATTTTTCGCATTTTTTTTTCTAGAAAAATAGTCAAGAGCATTTCAAAGGGCACAGTGAATAAAAAAAATCTAAAAAATTCCCGCCAAAACGGAGAAATTCCAACTTGGTGCTTCCTAAGTCCGACGTCCATTACCTTTATAGGATTGACATGTAATGTTGACATCGGTGGGATTAGAACTCAGAACTTGGAGTGGTCTCCCCTCTTTTCAAAATAATATTAATAATTTTTAAAGCAGCGAGCTGGCACAATCGCTAGCACACCGGACTAAGCATTTTGTCGGTCATTACGTTCTGAGTTCAAATTCCGTCAAGGTCGACTTTGCCTTTCATCCTTTTGGGGTCGATAAAATAAGTACTAATAGAACTCTGGGACCGATGTAATCGACTTACCCCTCCCCCAAAATTGCTGGCTTTGTACCAAAATTTGAAACCAGTATTAATACTTTTTAACGTAGACACAAGGCTGGACATTTTGTGGGTAAGGGAACAATCGTTTTAGTTCCTTTCTACAATAGGCACAAGGCCTGAAATTTTGGAGGGGGAGGAGGAGTAGTCGATTACATCGTCTCCAGTTCTTGACTGGTACGTATTTTATCGAGCCCGAAAGGATGACTTCAGCGGAATTTGAACGCAGAATGTAAAGACGGACGGAATGCCGCTAAGCATTTTGTCCAGCTCGTCGTCTTTTAGTCATTTTATACCGAACCTATGACGGATGAAAGACAAGAAGGAAGAAAATGGAAAGAAAGAAAAGCCACGCCAAAATAACGAACAATAACATTGTAAATGTAATTAAATAATCAGTTTGCTTATCTCCGCATATTGTGCAAGGCGGCTGATCGCGATGAAAGATGAAGGGAAAAGTCTTCAACACGTTTCTGTTAGTGCTGCTTATCTTATAATAACGAGCTTATTGTACACAGTGCTCAGGTTTACTACAACTGTCGGAATAAGTTAAAAGAGGCTCAGAAAGCAGTAAGTAATAGAAGCAATGATAGCCAAAAGTGCATGCATAGTACGGTGGATAAAGCACAAAAAAGACGGAAAAGTGAACAGTAAAAGAGTCTTAAAGAGGATAAATACGCCAAGAGTAAGGATTTTTTCAAGGGAACAAAATATTCCATGCTTCGACAATTCTGAGCATGAAAAAAATATTTCCGTTTTTTTTTGTTTTTGTTTCTTTTTTGTTTTGTTTTACTGATGAGTAGTTCCCTTTTGGAAATGCATCATTGACATGCCTATTCATTTCTATTCTTTCACAATAAAACTGAATTGAAGCTTAAAATATGAATATTTTAAAAATAACAACTCGTAGATTTAACAACATACCATAACTCATGAAAATTATTTACTTGTTGTCATGGAGATGCAATTCAGTTTATAAAATTAGAATCTGAAAATACCGGAAAAAAGAAACGAAACGAAATAAATTATAAAATTTAATATATATAATAAAATAAAACTGCAAAGTACTTAATTTTTACTTATAATACTCCGAATAATATTCTTTCTAAAATATTGTATAAACTAAAATATAGTTTTAGTAGCTTTGATGTAATTCTTTCTATAGCCATTCGGATCTTTTCCGTTTGGCTGCCACTTCTATTTTTGCTGTTTTTGTTATATTTGAAGCAATTGTTTCTAATTTAGACACAATGCCAGTAATGTTGAGGGAAAGGTATTAGTCGATTACACGACTCCAGCAATAGACTGCTGTTTTGTTTCATGGGATGATAGGTAAAGTTAATCTCGGCGGGAACAAATACCGTTCTATCGATTCAATCAGCTCGTCGCACACTCGAGCGTGAAGTAAACATCGGGGGTGGGGTGCTTTGCCTCACGCAAAAACAGCAGGAGCTACTTAATGACATTGTCCCTTCTTCTGATGGTGACTAAAGTGGCGGAGGTGGAAGATAGGTTGCCCACATAAGTTGGAATTTCTCCGTTTTGACGGGGATTTTTCAGATTTTTTTCACGGTACCCTTTTTCGAAAAATGATGATTCCGCCACCTCCGGTCCGATTTTGGTCGATTTTGTGGACACTACGCACTTATAAATGAACCTTAGAACAATTTAAGTTATAGAAAAAGGTTAAAAAGAAAATCCATGCGTCATGGTGACAAACAAATCCATAAATACAGTATTGAATATGGTTTCACTATGGAAAAAGCTAAGGGCGATTTAGCTGTTGTTTTTAGCACATCTCAGTACCATCTGATACCTTCATTGTTTCTTTGTTTAATATTTTTCTCCCCGTAAATACTCTTGATTGAGTAATGGAAAAAGGCTTAACAAAAAAAAAAAAAAAAAAAAAATCCACAAATATGGTGTTGAAAAATGTTTTCCTTTTTTTTCTTTTTCTAACGGAAAGGTTTCTCCCTTCGCTTTTAAGTGCGTAGTACCCACAAAAATCGACTAAAATCGGTCTGGAGGGGGTGAGATAGGGTAAAAAAATTATTTTTCAGAAATGTTTTTACTTAAAAGTTCTCCATCATTTTCTGTGTGAAAGATGCTCCCTCTATATTTCCATGCAGAGAAAAAAAAATAGAAAAAATCTGAAAATCCCTGTGAAAACGGAGAAATTCGAACTTAGGTGGGCGACCTATCCCTGACGTCCACTATTTAAAACTTTAACAATATAAGAAATCCTGTCTTCAAGCAGGCGTTTTAGGGTCAGAAGCGTTTCGTCTCTTATGCTTCACCTGAGTGCAGCAGCGGGGACTGAATTAGTTTTCATTGACTGAAGGGTTCCATATGTGGTCTCTTGTCAATTCCAACCACTTTCAACTGGTCTAGCTGTCATGACTATTTCCTTGGTAGCTTTCTTCAGTTATTTGAGTTCCATACCAATCTTCTGCAAGAAATAGCGCACCTATCTTGCTAGGAAGTTACGGCAGCCGACTTCAATGAGGAATGTGCTATCCGTTGACAAGAATCTTGTCAATCAAGTTCTGATATTTGATTTTCTTCAGTTAGCAAAAAATGTCTAGCCCTCCCAGGGCACTGTGAGTACAGCCATGATTATTATTATCCTGGATAAAAGGAACATGTCTGGTTGGAGCGATGTTATTGTCATTTCTTCCTGAGAGATGAATTTATCCTTCAGATCCATCTCCCTGGCAGAGGCTTGATGCAAAATAGAAAATGGGTCCCCCAGCTACAGGCACTTTCGTTTTTGGTGCATTATCATCTTCCTTTAGGAATACCTTTTGGTATCATTCCTAAAGAAATGATACCTTTTAGTGATGATGTCTACTGCTTGTTGGCCTAATTCTCTGCACTTGGCACTTGCTGTAAGGTCTTTGTCGTGCCTCCACATGCACCGGTATTCTCCCAATACCCCAAGACATCCAGTCAAAACGTGGTTAAGGTTGCAACTTGTTGCTGTCACATTCATCCACTTATTTTTGTGCCCCGAGCACAAGAATATATCACATTCCAAATTTTGGACACTGCAATTTTCCTTCTGGTTCTGATCCTCCTAATTATCACCTTCACCGTTCAATCAATATTGTACATGTCACCATCCGTATGGCGAGAAGATATACAAGGAAGATGCAATTTCCACATTGAAATGATTGAACTCTACACAGAAGCTCTGGACAAATAAAAAATAAACATCTATTACACACATTCCAAATTCCTATCTGGGTCACCAAATACGTAATCCATTTTCTAATTAGGAATTCTTAAATCAATCAATGAGAAAATTTGCAATTTATTATAAACAACTATTTATCAGAGGCTCAGACAAGGAAAAGTAATCAGAGGATAAATTTATTTGGTAAATGTTTACAAGTGCACCCCACGTGGTTCACTAAGAAAAAAAAAAAAAAACCCTCGGATTTTTCGCGTAAGGTAAATTTACCATTTATTTTGAGGTAGACGTATTTCACAGTCATCATGCTATTAAATTCCTATTGTTATATTTCAGGATGGTCATTTTTTTTTTGCCAAATAAACACATGCACTTTATATTTGTTCTTCACTCATTTATTACTGTTCTTATTCTAACTTAGGTCCATTGTCTGGAAATCTTTGATCACACACCTGTGACTTCTTCAGCGACACTTTCTGTCCTCGTATGTTAAGAATAAGAACAGTAATAAACAAGCGAAGAACGAATATATAGTGCATGTGTTTATTTGGCAAAAAAACCCCAAAGAAAAACCAACCATCCTAAAAAATATCTATTTCAACACACGGTCTCACATCAGGAATCTTGCAACACAAATTCATAAACGTATAAAATTTTTCTTTTTTTCTTTTTTTTTTTTTTAACTTCCTACATTTTCAACGATGGGGCTAATTCAGTTTTGCACCTCTTCTTGAAAAATGTATTTTTTTGAAATTTTTTTTCAGGTTCCTACGTTTAAGCACCATCACTTCTGGATGTAATTGCTGATTCACAAGCACTCGTACATAGACTTGTAGATTTCTTTTTAAAAGACAATTCTAGAGTTGTGTGTGCTCAGAAGCTTTTTATTGCTCTCTATAAATTTCTGGGTAACATTGCAAAAGCATTTGTAATGGTAGTAGAAACATTTGCACTTCATTCAAGATTTAGATCTTGTGCTTGAAAAATAAACTTGTAAGCCCAGGGTCTTGTAAAGTGGGTCTTCAGAAAGTGAGGTATTACTGTATTTGCAAAATGTTTTGTTTTGTTCCAGATCAGTCCTGAATTGAGCCACCCTTTAATGAAAAGCATTTAAGCCAAGACAATCCTGTCTATTTTCAAGCATAGCATACCCCACACTGTATTACATTTAAAAAAAAAAAACTTTTTTGCATTTTTTGACTGTCCCTGGTGTAAAATCTCCTCTCCACCTTCTCACGTAGGCTTATGAAGCAGTATTATACCTGCCACTTTTTTCACTACTTCAATCACCTCATCTTAAATCTGCTGGGTATTTCTTAATCCTTTGTTTTTATTTCATCATCATCATCGTCGTCGTTTAACGTCCGCTTTCCATGCTAGCATGGGTTGGACGATTTGACTGAGGACTGGTGAAACCAGATGGCTACACCAAACTCCAATCTGATTTGGCAGAGTTTCTACAGCTGGATGCCCTTCCTAACGCCAACCACTCCGAGAGTGTAGTGGGTGCTTTTACGTGTCACCCGCACGAAGGCCAGTCAGGTGGTACTGGCAACGGCCACGCTCAAAATGGTGTATTTTATGTGCCACGCGTACAAGAGCCAGTCCAGGGGCACTAGCAACGATCTTGCTCGAAAGTCCTTACACATGCCGCATTTTATAAAGTATTTTTGTAAGAATGTAATAGATATTTTGAGAAGAAAACACAAGGCTACCATATATACACATCTGTTAAAATAGAGTAACGGACAAGCCAATAAGGAAAGAACATGTTGGTTCATGTAGTTCTAGTTCTAGACACTTTAAAAAGGGATGGTTGTATCTGGAATGCTTTTTATCATAGGTCTGCTGGATCAGGGCTGACCTGGGGTTAAATAACAATAACGATTGAATAAAGGAAATAAAATAACAAGACACAGGAGAATATTGCTCATTATTCTTATCAAGAACAATGTAGATTTTTATTTTGTAAAAACAAGAGATTTTTAAGTGGCGCAAGTTGTGTATTTACATTAGAAACAAAAAGTAAAAATATTGGACTGAAGTCTAAGAAGAAGCGAGAGAGAGAGAGAGATAGAGAGAGAATAAAAAAAGTGAGACTGAACAAATAAATATAGCTCAATAAATAAAATGGAAATTAAAATCTTGATTGATCAAGAATTTTATAATAGAGAGAGAGAGAGAGAGAGGGGGGTTAGGGTTGTAGAAAAAAAAAAAAAAAAAGTTATTCAGGAGAATTTATAAAGAGCAGGAAGAAATTTTTTGCAAAGTCCAAAATGGAGAAAAGTTCTTTATTTTTTCTTTAAAAAAAAAATGTGAGGGGGTAAGGGGGGGGGGAGGAAGGAAAGAAAGAGAGAAAGAAAATGAAATATGAAGAAGCTTTTTTTTTTGTTGAAATTTTTTTTGTAAAGTAAAATATTTGTTACAATATCTCCATAGTTTTTATGACAAACTGTTGCTGTCCATCATCACAGTAGGTAAGCAAAGGTAACCATTGGCAGAGTTTTCTTCGATTTAAACTGAGCCAAGGTGGGGGGTAGGGGTGGGAGTGGGTTTTCGAAAAGAAGACAACAACTGCTGTTAAAACAGACTGCTTGATTTTTTGTGATAGAAGAAATCTTGCAAGGTGAAAGGGTTAGGGGGGTAAAAATAAGACAACCTTTAAAAAAAAAAATAAGGGAAAAAAAAAAAAAAAGGAAAGTAGAATTCTCTGCTAACAGTAATGTTAACAGCCTGAAGAACAAGTCTACTTATAAAGATTATATGGTCATTATCGTTCTTTATTTATCATTATTAATATTTTAATTTTTTCTTCTTTAAACACCCATGTAGCAAATAAATAACACTATTATTACTAATATTACCATCATATGGCACCCGTGGAAATGCAGTTTTATTACATAGGCTTCAAGAGTCAACTGCTGCACGGACTTGCCATTTAACAGTCAGCCAAGTAAAGTTAGGGGTGTTAGTAGTATGTATGTTTGGGTAACGAGTGGGTGGAATCAAATTAAAAAAATTAAAAATATGCCATGCTGATTTTTTTTTTTAATTACAATTTCTGTGTATTAATTATGGATGGAAAGAAGATGCTGCGTGGATTTAGCCATTAATTTCACCCCTTAGCATTCAGATTATTTTTTATTCACATTGTTTCGAATTAATTATGGCATTATTTTGTAGCTTCAAGACCTTGATGATGTGATTGTTTAGTTTTAGAATGACATTGTAAGGTAGGTGTGAGAGGCTGGATCTGGCCAGTTTTGAACATAAAACAAGTAGAATATTTGGGCTTGACATGGCCAGTTTAAATGCTAAAAGGTTAAACAAAAAGTAAATAAACAGATAAATAAAAATAAAAAGAAATTTGCTACATTAGTTGATAGATATCCTTCTTCCCAATATATTTTGTAAAGAATTAACAGTTACATTCCTTTTGTGTAATCTAAATTAATGAAAAACTTCATTTTTATTTATTTTTAATTTTTAATTAACAACAAGTAACTATTGAAAGTAGGAAAGACATGATCCGAATGTAACTTAAGTTGAATTGCAGTAACTTTCCACAATAGATATTAAATTTCAATTTCTCTTAGATTTTTGTGTATAGCTTTTTACTGCTTTTTTTATTTTATTTTATTTTGATTCTTTACATTATTTACTGTTAATCATGGGAAATTACCTTTGTTAAGAATGATGGAGTTCATTAACTAAGGCATAATTATTTTTTGTTTGTTTTTTTTTTTTCTTTTACATAGGTCCCAGGTTTTGAATTTATAGGGTAAAGGGCGAGGAAGAATATCAAGGGTATTAGTGTCACAAGGGAAGTGAGATGGTCATAACTGGAACATGAAACAACCTGGTCATGAACTTGGCTCATCTAACCTCCCTTCTCTTTGGTGTTTAATACAAAGGGATCTTGATTTCTTTTTGGCAAGGCACCTGGCCTTAGATTTGTAAGGAGATTGTAAACAAGAAGTAGTGTTAAGTTTAATGCCTTTCCCAAGGACATTAGCGATGGTTACAACTCAGAATGAAGACTAGGCTGCCAATACAGTTCAGCATGTACTTAGCTTTCTGCTCTTGTGGCTAACATGGATGTAAATGTTAAATATAAGCATAAGAACATGCCAAGTAGGACATACTGATTTACTTGGATTAAAAAGAAACAAAACAAACTGATATCAAAGGTGTTTGTCTGGAAAATAAATCTGAACATTTATTTCAAAATATGAAATGGAAAAGGTTACATTTTTTTTCCATCTATAGATGAAATTATGGATTCATCTATAAATGAAAAAGATGATTCCAGAAAATCTTTAATAAATTACTGATTTAGTCGATCTATTTTCACCTGTGTGTAAAACCAGCATGTAAAGTTTCTAGTCATTGTGTATAAGTTATGTGCTATCAGTGGCTTAAAATATCATATTACTTTATTGTAGTTTAATTATTTTAGCTATAAAATTATTTATGGTATTTAAATGTGATCTGACATTTTTCCAGTGATTTTTTCCCTACCCTGAATTGTACATTTTTTCTGTGACCTCATCAAAAGGATAAATATTTCTCCTAGTGAGATTGAGTTCTATTCATGAATTTCTCAAAAGCAATAGTGGGCAGGTAGGGTAAAGAGACAGAACTGACTTTAACTAAGAATCCAGCTAGCGGATGCAATTTGCTGGAGGCTTATCCCTATTATAGCACTCGCTTCAATAGAATCCATCACCTTCGTAGGCCCTTCAAAACTGGTGGGGACTGATGCAATTAATGTTTGGTTTGAATACTTGTAGGGTAGATGTGGGCAAAGAGTGAATGCAGTATTGGGTAAAGTATTTAGGGAAGGATATGGATGATAAAAAACTGGGGGTGAGACTGCTGCAAAAATTGTGGTAAAGTCCTGGTAAGTTGTACTTATATAAAACAGTTTTCATTTCCCAGCTCAGTCATTTAACTTAATTTACTCATGATTGAGATGATTGACACATCTCACACAATGGTCTTTTTCATATTATTTTGAAAAGCAGCATAAACAAAACTAAAGACCCAGTTTTCAACAATGCAACAGAGCTTTCTGTTTTGTTTTCTAATTTACTGCAGCGTTTTATAATCTTCAAAGAAATACACACACACACACACCAAAATAACAAACAAACAAACAAACAAAAAAGTTATTTATGACAATGGTTGTAAGCAGAGAAGAGAGAGGTTTGGTGTAAATAAAGAAAATAATTGAATAATCGTTTCAAATTTTAGCACAAAGCCAGCAATTCCAGGGAAGGTGACAGCTGATTATACTGACCCCAGTACTTCACTGATACTTTATTTAATTGACCCCGAAGAATAAAAGGTAGAGCTGATGTTGGCAGGATTTGAACTCAGTGTTAGAGCTGGAAGAAACGCTGCTAGGCATTTTGTCTGACATGCTAACAATTCTACCAGCCCAACAGCAAATATAGTCATGTTAGTTCTGTAAATTTCAAAGACCTTTACAATTTAGAAGCAACATATGCTACTATTTAAATGCTAAAAAAAAAAAAGGAATAATTACTTTTTAACTAAAATTGCTATGATGATGGTAGGGTCTGTACCTATATTTCTATATTATTTAAAACAGTTTGATTTGGCTGCATGTGACTTTGGGCTTCTGTTAGAAGCCTGCGAAACTTCAAGTCACATAGAGCTGAATCAAATTCTTTTTAAATAATGCACATAACTCCAACTAAATGCGGTCCACTCACTCATATATATATATATATATGTATGTATTTTTAAAAGCATCTAACAGCAAATGGTGTAATCTTCACTTAACCGCCCTTGACCAATCAGAAGTGCCTGGACTGGTATCTCACTAATAATATACATTCATTTGCTGTTGTCTCCTCATAAACTCTATATGTGCTGAGTACTCTTATAACCTGTGCTTCGACATGAAATTCTAGGCCCTTCAGTAATTCCTGTAGAATCCTCAACTGATAAAAAGAAAAATAAATACACACACACACACACACAAATCATTCATTCATAGAGTCTACATGATAACATAAGGTTATTTCTAGACATGGATGTTAGAAGGTTAGAGCAAGATAAGAAGTAGAATTGTCGGTGGTATGAAATTAATTTCAAAATGTTGCAATAATGATTCTTTGAAACAAAAATTAAATTTTACTTTAGTCTTGAGGAAAAAAGATCAATTATGGAAGAAATATAAAAAATAAGCTTGGTCTTGATAAAAGAGGGAAATAATAGAAATCAAAAAAAAAAGATTAAATTTTTAAAAAAATGAACAAGAAAACAAGAGTCAAATAAGAAAAAAGTAAAAGCCGAAAGGATAAATGTTTAAGGGAGGTGGTGGGTGACATCAGACCAAAAAAAAAAAAACAAGAAAAAAAGGTGTATTTTGACCTCAACTGAGCAATGTCAACATTAACTGTGAGTTCTTTATATACAACAACAGCCTCTCAAGGAGGCTTATGGCTGGAGGACATTTACAGAAAGGAGAAGTGACAGGAAATTGTAATGTTCATGCCTTTTGCAAGAATATTATTGTTATGAGTATAAATAAAAATACAGTTAATATAAAAAACTGAAACTGGGGTATGGGGGACTGTTTGTCCAAGACTTAGCCACTTACTCTATAACAGCCACCACATCTTAGAAATATCTTCATGATTTCTTCGGCACATGTTTGTTAGGGGCAAGTTGTATGATTAGAAGTATAGATAGCATTAATGAAGTATGCTATTTTTAACATAGGCACAAAGCTGAAGTAAATATTGATTTCTAATTTTGGCACAAGGCCAGCAATTTCAGAGAAGTGGGTAAATTGATTACATCAACCCCAAAAGGAGGAAAGGCAAAGTTGACCTCAGCAGAATTTGAACTCAGAACGTAAAGACATGAAATACTGCTAAGCATTTCAACCGGCATGCTAACGATTCTGCCAGTTCACCACCTTAAGATTGAAGTTAATATTAATTTACATTATAGCTAATTCAATTAAGCACAGTATATTTAGGTTAATTACTGAAATGAAAGGTGAAGTTGACTTCAGAACATAGTTGGGACAAGACTTATAGATTATCATTCACTAGTTTCAGTCTTTGGAGTGTGGTCATGCTGGAGCAAAATTTGGAAGGGTTTAGTTGAAAAAAAAAAAAAAATTGATCCCAGTATTTATTTTTCTGTCTGGTACATATTCTATTGGTCTCTTTTGCAAAACTGCTAAGTTATGAGGATGTAAACAAACCAGCACTGGTTGTCAAGTGGTGGTGGTAGAGGACAGACCCCCCCCCCCCACATATATATATATATACACAAACACACATACATATAATATAAACAAGATTCAGTTGAAGTGCCTAGTTAGGTCGGAATAAAATGCAACCACAACAATTTTTAGATGAAGTCCAACCTTGGTACAGAAGTACTGGCAGAATGATATTTGGGTAATGTATGCAGTTAATTTGACCCAACTGAGTATATAATCCACTTTTGAGCTATTCAGAGATGTACATTTTATTAAATATACAGTCCATAATCTACTTCAGAACACGAGGGGCAATGTTCTTGAGAATTAAAAATAAATGACACGTGTCCTTCAATTGTTACTTATTTATCATCATCATCATCATCGTTTAAAGTCCGCTTTCCCTGCTGTCATGGGTTGGACAGTTTGACTGAGGACTGACGAGCCAGATGGCTGCATCAGGCCCCAATCTGATCTGGCAGAGTTTCTACAGCTGGATGCCCTTCCTAACGCCAACCATTCTGAGAGTGTAGTGGGTGCTTTTACGTACCACTGGCACGAGGACCAGTCAGGCAGTATATATATATATATATACGTACATACACATAGATGGGCTTCAACAGTTTTCATTTACTAAATTCACTTACAAGACATTGGTTGATCCAGGGCTGTAGTAAGAGACAGTTGCCCAAGGTGCCACACAGTGAGACTGAACCTGGAACCATGTGGTTGCAAAGTGAGCTTAACCACATGGCTATGTCTGTGCCTACATAACATTTAATCCAGAATTTAATTTCTGTCACTCCATTGCCTTAACAATAATGATTTCAAATTTTGCCACAAGGGCCCTTAAAAATAATGGCTTCAAATTTTGGCACAAGGCCAGCAAGTTCGGGAGAGGGGTTAAGTTGATTACATCAATCCCAGTTTTCAACTGGTACTTTTTTTACTTTCTAACAACCCTATCAATTCACCACCATCATTATAATAATTGTAGTAGTAGTAGTAGTAGTAGTAGTAGTAGTAGTAGTAGTAGTAGTAGTAGTAGTAGCAGCAGCAGCAGCAGATTGAAATTAACAGGATGTGAAATATGGAGACTGGAATAATGTCAGCTCTAGGACTCATGCTGAAGGGGAAAGTTCATTAACCATATATCCAAGCAACATCAACATGTATAAGTTCCTGAAGATTGCCCTACTGAGAACAGCCCACATGCTCTGGAGAATTCTGACATCTTCCCTATAACACCTTAGGCTCATAGCTTGGACCCGGCCCTACAGTATATATAAGGACATACAAAAAAGGTAAAAAAAGTCACTTCTAAATCAGATAAAAAGGCTAAAAATTTGCAGGGAGGGCTGAGGCACTCCATCATGATGAGTGTTCCAGTTGATTAGATCAATGGAACATCCTGCTTATGAAATTAAAGTATAATTGGTTGAGCACACCACAGGCACAAGTACCTTCAACATAGTCCTCAGGGAGATTCAGCGTGACACAATGAATGTGACAAAGCTGGCCCATTGAACTACAAGAACAGCTTTTTGCCAGCTGAGTGGACTGGAGTAACATGAAATAAAGTATCTTGCTCAGACATAATGTGTTGTCGGGAACCGAACACGTGACCTTACAATCATGAGCTGAATACACTAACTACTGAGCAATGTGCCTTCACTGTAGGAAGGAAATAGCCTATTATATCAACCCCAGTAGTTGACTAGTACTCGTTGACCCTGGAGAGGTAGAGGAAAGGTACAAACTGACCTTGATGCAGTTTGAACTCAGAATACAAAAAGCTGGAAGAAATATCACAAGTTTGGGAAAAATGTAAAATGATGATTTCTAACACAAGCACAAAGCCTCAAATTTTGAAGTAGGACATAGTCAATTGATACCAGTATTTAACTGGTACTTATTTTATTGACATTGGAAGGATGAAAGGCAAAGTTGACCCTTCATGGAATTTGAATTCAGAATGTAAAGAACCAGAGGAAATGCTGATAGGCATTTTGTTCCACATGCTAATGATTCTGCCAGCTTGCTGCCTTAATAATAATAATAATAATAATAATAATAATAATGGTTTCAAATTTTGGCACAAGGCCAGCAGTTTCTTGAGGGGAGGGAGCTAGTCAACTACACCAACCCCAGTACTTTATTGGTACTTATTGTGTCAACCACAAAAGGATGAAAGGCAAAGTCAACCTTGGTGGAATTTGAACTCAAAACATACAGACAGACAAAATGCCACTAAGCATTTTGCCCAGTATGCTAATGATTCTGCCAGCTTGCCATCCTAATAATAATAATAATAATAATAATAATAATAATAATAATAATAATGTGTCAAATTTTGGCACAAGGCCAGCAATTGCAGAGGGGTTAGTTGATTATATTGATCCCAGTTGTATATTTTATCAACCCCGGAAGCATGAAAGGCAACACTGACCTTGGCAAGATTTGAATTCAGAACGTTAAGAGCCAGAACAAATACTACAAAACAAGTTTCGTTTCAAACACTCTAATGACTGTGCCAGCTTACTACTACTACTACTACTACTACTACTACTACTACTACTAATAATAATAATAATAATGATGATGGTAATGATGATGCTTTTTGTTTGCTTTGCATTTTAGGGACAAGGAAGATGGGAAGTATAATGTTAAAGCCTTTCACAAAGGTTATTAATGGATATAATTAGCCTAGACAACCACATCCTCTTCTACCCATTCCACACACAATTTGACTTTTATATCCTAGACACAAATAACAAATGTAAAAAAGAAACAATAAAAAATTCTTATAAGTTCCAAAACTGAATTCCACAAGCTTAATTTTATTCTTTTTTCTATTTCAACCGATTTATTGAGGAAATCAGATATAGCCACTCAAAATTTCATTATCCTTAACTGCAGAGAGCAGTTTTATATATATCAATCTATTTTCTGTTTGAAACTATTTTTTGTTCAGACATGTCATTATTAAGTTGCTGTTTGGAATATAAGTTTACACAAAATTTTAACAGGAAGCTAGATCATCTTACCAGGGCTTTACTCTCACCTGACACAGCAGCTGTGAGCTGGAAGAGGTCTCATAGCAGGCACCACATCAGGTGATTGGACGTAATTAAGGAAGATCCCCAGAGGCTCAATGTCATCTTGGAGGATGCAGAGGGGCTTGCATGGGACTGCCAGCAATGGAGAGCACGGATGGACTTGGTCAGCTCTATGCTTGATGACACCTCTGGGACCACAAACCTGGGATGCCCCCAGCTTCATCAATCAAGAACATGAAGCAAGCAAGCAAGTATTTCAAGTTTACTGAGGCAACATGACTTGCACAAAAAAACAATTTTATATTTTGGTAGATATTTAACATCATATCAATACTGGAACAACCATGAAATTAATTCTGCAGTTAAAATATTAACCCTTTTCAAACAAACTTGTATGAGATGGCTCCTAGTTTCATGATACAAACTTCCATTTTTAAAGTAATCTAATTGAAAGTTTCCCATTAAAATTTTGTGTAAACTTACATTCCAAACAGAAACTTAATAATCCTTTTTACTCTAGGTACAAGCCTGAAATTTCAGGGGTGGGGCAAGTTGATTACATTGAACCCCAGTACTCAATTGGTACTTATTTTATCGTCGACTCCAAAAGGATGAAAGGTAAAGCTGATCTCAGCAGAATTTGAACTCAGAACATACGGACGAATGAAATGCCACTAAGCATTTTGGCTGGTGTGTTAATGACTCCGCCAGCTCACCACTTTACAGCAACTTAATAATGACAATTATTTCACTAAATTCTCCATTATTTGAAACCTAGGCAGTGTTATTTCAACAGAAATACAATAACAAAAGAGTTAAACCTAACAAATGACTTAACCTAGGATTCCCCTTTGGTCACGTGATCTGCTAAAAATAGCAGTTGAATTGCTTTCAAATCATGCACTACTATCTTTGGCTAGTACAGTCCCTCATACATATTAGATGGTTATAGCTGAAACAACTTCACGGGACTGCTGAATTAAAGCTGACACAGTGTTAATTCACAACAGCATCACCTAACAATTTCTCAACAGGAGCATGAAAGCATGAGAAATTGGTGAAAAGTGCCTGGCCTGTTTGCAGTGGAATATAGAATTTTCACTTGGGTGAATAAGTGGTGCCACACTGTATACCGAATCCAATATTTTTTCTTACAACGACTAGACCTAAATACCCCTAAACAGATGGAATGGTCATAGGTGGAATAGTTTTTGATCATAAGTCTATTTCAATCAGGGGTGATCTGCAGGTTAAAATAAGAACAACAGAAGTATCTAAATTATGCTCTATCAAAATACATACCAACAGAAGAGAAATAAGAACAGACTACAGGTAAATAGGTAACAAACATACAACAGAAAGAAAATAAATAAGTTAAAAAAGAAAAGAGAGATAAAAAGCTTTCACCAAAAATGAAGAAGAATAAAGAAATCATTTCATGGAAGGAAGGAGAGGAGCAAATAAAAAAAAAATAAAGAGGTAGAGGGTATGTGCTTGCCTCTGTGTGTGTGTGTGTGTGTGTGTGTGTGTGTGTGTGTGTGTGTGTGTGTGAATATATGTATGCATATGTGTGTGTGTGTGTGTGTGTGTGAATATATGTATGTCTATGTATGTGTGTGTGTATGTATATATATATATGTGTGTGTGTGTGTGTGTGTGTGTGAGATGAGCCTACGTGGGAGGTCCTATGTGGCTGCTTGGTCTGCTAGAAATAACCTCCTAATTTCTCGCAAATAGCAACAACCTACCATCTTAAGAAAGGGAAGGACAGACAGGATAACATTGACGATTTAAGATTAACCCCATGTCTGGATTTAAATATATGGGTGTGTGTGTATGTGTTGGGAAAAATTTAGATGCTAAAAAAAAACAATAAGATTAAAGAACCACAAGAATTTTGGTTTTGACCTGACAGTAATTTAAAAAGTATCAAACTATTCTGTGAGAGACAGAGAGAAAGTGAGGGAGATAGAGAGAGTGAGAGAGAGATAGAGAGAGACTGGGAAACAGAGAAAAAGAGAGAGAGAGAGGAGAGAGAGAGAGAGAGAGAACTATTAATCATATTTATTGACTTATTGTTATGAGAGGATTCAATCATAGTACTGGAAAAAAAAAAAAAACAACCCCACAAATTACAACTGTTAATTTCCACTTTGAACTATGCTCCACAACAAAGCTGTTCACTATCTTTCTCTCTCTAATTCTCTGTTTTTACCAGCCATATTAGTCAGGTAAATAGTAGGGGCAAGTTGGTTTGAGGGAATGGTTTTTCTTTTTTTTGTTTTTAAAATTTCTGTTATTATTTCAAACAATGTCTTGGCCCATGAAACATCATACTATAATGTCAGTGATAGAAGTACAGACACATTCGCCATAACAGGGGACAGTTTATAATACTTGTTGCCCATTGGGTGGACTGGTTGGGGAAAAAAAAAATGGGAGGGTTGGTGGAATATCCTGGTGGAATACAGGCATAACATCATATAATCAGTGACTTTCGTTCAAACAATTGTGTATTCTAGAAAGGCTTCACAACCACACTGCTTGGTCACTAACCAGTGATAGATAGCTGGAGTGTTTCTCCTCTATGAGTGTTCAGTGTTAAATTAGGGAATGGTGAAGGTTCTTCACCGGGACTTATAGTATAATGGAAATAAATAGTGAGGGTGGGTGAGGGGCAGGCTTCATTGAGAAAGATCGAGATATTAGACAGAAAATGAGGAGGGAATGATAGAGCTTTTCTTTTTTATAGTTTTGTATTGTTTTTGTGTTGTGTCTGGCATTGTCAAATAACAGCAAGCAGGCAGGCATGCAGACAAACTGACTGACTGACAGACAGACAGACGGGCAGGCAGGCAGGCAGGCAGGTAGGCAGGCAGGCAGGCAGGTAGGTAGGTAGGTAAGGTAGGTAGGTAGGTAGGTAGGTATTCAGGCAGGATATTATGGACTTGGTCAAGTAATGTTGTCTTTTCCATATTTCCCTCTCACCTCTGCTCTGCTTCTGATCTGCTGGCAACCCTCCCTTGAGTCCACTACAGATAAATAAAAAAAAAAGGAAAGAACGGGGTAAGGTGGGGGGGGGGGTGAAAGGAAATAAAACAGCCAGGAAGAGGAGAAGGAAAGGAAAGGACTGTGGAAAGGAGAGTCAGTTGAGGTCCTATAACCAACCCCAGCTAAACCATTACTGGCCACTGCCTTGCTGAGGGGCTGTCCCATTCACTAGACCTTTTAATTGTTTTAGCACTGTGTCTAGAAGTTTCTTTTTGTCTCTTTCGTTTTTCTTCAATGGTGTAAACATGAATTTCTTCTTATCTCCACTATTTAACCTGCAAAAGTAAAATATATACATACAGAAAAAAGACCGAGAAAGAAAGAAAAAAAAAATGCAAATGAATTGGAAAAGCAGTATTTAGAAAAGTTAACTGTATATAAAGATCTGACAGCTGACTAAAGGCTAGATATATGTGCTGTAATATTTACATTTTAAACTAAAAATGTTCAAATATCTAATATTTAGACTTGTTTTTATAGTCTATACTTGGATGGATGTTTTAACATACTTATATACAGTAATGTCTCAATATATATATATATATATATGAGTTAATTTGTTCCTGGTGACTACTCATATGCTTTTTGTATGTTTTTTTATATGCTTTTATATTTTTATTTTTATATTTGTATTTGAATTTTGCAAAATTCATGAATTGAATTTTGTAAACCTCTGAAGAGGCCTAGTGAATAATGCATGTACCCCCATTGCATCCTTTTCATCTACCAATTACTCCAGCGTACTGGAGTTATATAGATAGAATGGGGCATGCCAACGCTAGGCTGAAACAACTGTAAGATTTTGTCCCTTCTTCAGTTGCTAGATGTTCTTTTAAATTTGAAATCTTAATTGTTGATATGGCATAGTATGTCATAAGTGTCTGTATATTGTCTTTATTGTCCTTTTGGTTGTAAAATAGATGGATTAATCAACAGAGTACAGTGTCTGCAAGTTGATGAGTACCTCATATTCCCCTCCATTTTCTTATTGCTATATAAATTTAGGGTAAAAACCCCCCTTTTACCCGCACCCACTTATTGCACTTGGTATAACACTAGTGTAACAATAATTGGGTACCCTCCCAGCAGTATATTGGATAGATATTATCCCTTAGTGGGTTGGATTCTCAACCCCTAACTCTCTTGGATTATATATATATATATATATATATATATATATATATATAAGGTTCCAAGAAGCATTCGTGGTATGAATAATAAAGTATGCTTGGAAGGTCGGAATAAAAGGAAAACAGATGAGATTGGTATGATTAATATAAGTATAATGTGTCTTGAATGGCACAACACTGCAGAGTGGACTATAATAACTGTTATAATTTAATTATTCATAGTCTGATATAATAATAATATTTTGGAATACAAAAAATTCTTTCTTCAGATATTGCTAGGAATTGATCAAGTCACTGCTATAATCGGTTTTGTTGGAAAACCAATTATAGCAGTGACTCAATCAATTCCTAGTGATATCTGAAGGAATTTTTGTATTCTGAAATATTATTATTATTATATCAGACTATGGATAATTAAATTATAACAGTTATTATAGTCCACTCTGCATTGTTGTGCCATTCAAGACACGTTATATTTCACAAACAATACACAATGCTTCAAGCAAACTACAATATTCTCGTAATTGATATAAAGTTTGAAATACTGGACATTAAATGTTTGACAAGGAAATATTCAGGGGAAGGAAATTCTGAGTCAATTTTCATTATAACTTGAGTAGAGGAAATCAAATACTTTTGAATGCATGTGAAGAACTGGGAAGTTCTTAGCCATTAAAAAACATTAAAAGTTCAAATGTCTGAGAGGAATTTTACCCTATTAATTTCACTATGAACATCATTGCTATTTTTCTATTGGTTCGATCTCTGATTAGCATAAGAGTATTTTATTTCTAGACATGTACATAGTACAAGACTAAATTGAAATAAGGAACCTTTATTCCAAAAGGCTTATAGACATAATTATTCACTTAGCCACTAATACCTGTATATTATTTACTGTCAAATCATAGTTGTAAAGGAAAGTAATAGCATTTCAATAAAATTTTTAAAAAACCTAATAAAATATAGCAAAATAACAAGTCACTTACTTTTCTAAGAGTGATATAGCTACAACAGGTTTGACGCGAACATATTTACACTTTGGTTGACCATAATCAGCCAAATAAACAGACCAGTCCCAGTTCAGGAGCAGATCAAGAAGCTAGAAAATAGAGAAATAAACAAATTGCAAGATAAAGCTCACATATTGTGTGTGTGTGTGTGTGTGTGCATGTCTGTTTTTTGAGTGTACACACAAACCCTTATACCTGTTTCAAGGTGAATAATCAACAAGCAGAAAGAACTCAAAACAACTGGCAGAATTGGAGGTGATTTTTGTAGAAGATACAAAATTGTGCGGCTTAAATTTCCTTGAACAACAACTATCTGCATTCTAGTACTGTTATGCAGATTTGCATCCAAGTTGTCAGGCAAAACAAAAACGGCCATGACAGGCTAAATTGTGCTCTCTGAGAGAGCAGATAGCTGCTGTGCCATGAAATTTAAGTACATTTATCTATTTTAAGGGTTGTATAAAGATTATATATATAAAGAATAAAAAGTTTTGAATGGTACAACAATGCACTATAGAAAGAGAGGGGGGAGAGGAAGGGAGAGAGAGAAGGGAGGGAGGAAGAGAGAGAGAGAGAGCAACCAAGAATGAGGGCAGAAATAGGTGTGCTGCAGTAGAGGAGATATTAGTTTATTGATGATATTCAAGCAAGAAATATTACAACTTGTTGTTATTTATAGCCATTGGTGCGGGATGTAGTCTCTTGTTTGTGTCTGTTCATTGGTTTGTTTTTTTGAGCCTGATTGGAAAATGGACATTAAAGATGATGATGACGATGGTGATGAAGGCTGTTGTCTTTTGTACTTGATTGACTGTTGTTTTTGTTTCTTGACTGATTGATTTTTGTGACCTAATGTTGAATTTGTGATGAGGGGCATGTTCGTATTTTGTTTCTTTTGTTTTAGTTAATTGGGTTACTTATTTGATGAATTTATCTATTAATTTAATTAAGGCGTTTGATTTTTGATCAGTTTTATTGATTAGAAACGAGTGTATGTCATGTATTGTATTTCATAAATATTGATATTCCAAGTACAAACTAGGCTTGATGTTACTTATTTTTGGTGATCAGATAAGAATCTGTGTTTTCCCCATCATATGGCTGCAAACCCACACACACATTAACCTATATATGTAGAGTAAATAGAAGCACATATACAAACAATAATTGACAGTGACAAATTATCAACTGTAAAATATTGAAATAAATGTTCCAACAAGAAGCCAATGACCTTACCTGCCTGAGATCAGCAAAAGCCAACAGCAGCGTCCCGTCATTAAATCCAGACACTGGTTCTGATGCAGCAAATTCTGAAAGTACAATGAAACATATTTTAAAACATTTTATATATTAAAGCAGATGAATGCCAGAAAAGGTGAAGCATTGAAATAAATACCTTTCTTAAAATGTTTGTGTGGTTTAGGATGCTTGTATGTGTTTAATTTGTGTTTTACAGGGGACTAGGATCAGCCATTAACTAAGGCTTTAGTATTTTCCAGCTAAACAAGAAGTTTGGTTCTTGGGAGATAACTTAGCAATGTCAGATATGTGAAATAGCCTTAAGAGATCATCAGAAATTCCATGGGTTAGAATTTGTAGTAACTTTGAATGTATTATCTATGTGTTGTTCATACATATGATATAAAGAGAATATTGTAAAACTATTTTCTTAATATGTAAATCGTAATTGAAACATACTCGACTGGTCCCCGCACCAGTGGAGCACTAACAGCACTGTCGAGCGTGTTTCATTGCCAGAGCAGCTGTCTGGCTTCCGTGCTAGTGGCCCGTAAATAGCACCATTAAAGTGTAATCATTACCAGCGTTGCCTTCTAGCAATTGTACTGGTGGCACATTAGAAAATCATTTGAGCGAAGTCGTTGCCAGTGCCGCTGGACTGGCTCCTGTGCAGGTGGCACGTAAAAAACACCTTTTTGAGTGTGGCCGTTGCCAGTACCGTGTGACTGGCCCTCGTGCCGGTGGCACATAAAAGCACCCACTACACTCTCGGAGTGGTTGGCGTTAGGAAGGGCATCTAGGTGTAGAAACTCTGCCAGATCAGATTCGAGCCTGGTGCAGCCTTCTGGCTTGCCAGTCCTCAGTCAAATCGTCCAACTCATGCTAGCATGGAGGGCGGACGTTAAACGATGATGATGATGTACTGGTGGATTCTTTGTGAAGACCCTAAAATGGAGGATGTTTTCAAGATGAGAATTTATGGAACCAGAACAAGCCTGGCATAAAAGTATCCACATTGTCAGTAGAGTAGCTAAGTGCAGAAAACTGAAGAGTGAACATTGTGTGTGTGTGCGCGCGTGTGTATGTGTGTCTCTCTCTCTCTCTCTCACTCACTCACATTCATTGTGTGTGTATGGTTAAAACTAGCAGCAAGAAGGTCATTAATTGTCAGTAAGAGGAATGTTGAAGAAATAACTAAACCCCTAATGTACAGAGTTTTTGGGATATCAGGCAGAGAGAGAGATTTGTCATTGCACACTCCCAAGAAACTTCTGAACCAAAAGATGAATGGAACAACAGACAAATATCTGAGTAAGAATGCCTTCATGCTAAACATGGGTCAAGGTATTTACTAATGTCTGTAACAACTATATTTCTTTTACCATCATTAATTTCTATACAATGGATGCACTAGAGATGTAGTGGGATCAAAGGCAACTGGCACTCTGTCAGCTATGACGATGAGGGTTCCAGATGATCTGATCAACAGAACAACCTGCTCGTGAAATTAACTGCACAGGCATGTGTACCCTTAATGTAGTTCTCAGAGAGATTGAGCATGACACAGGGTGTAACAAGGTTGGCCCTTTGAAATACATGTACAACTCCATTTTGCCAGCCGAGTGGACTGAAACAATGTGAAATAAAAAAGCCTGCTCAAAGACACAATGTGCTGCCAGGAATCGAACTCGGTTGTGAGCCAAATAACCTAACCACTGAGCCATGTGCCTTCACAAGATCATAGACTAACTAACAAAAAAGTTAGCCTTTGTATGTGACAGGTGTATTAAGCACAAAGTACCCAGGAAACAAATGGTCTCAATTGCCCAGATAGCACTCTAGAAGTAGTCATTAGTTTCTACTACTTAGGTGACTCAGCAAAGGGGATGGGTGCTCCCAAAAAGGCATAGTAGCCAGAGTAAGAACAGGCTGGAAAAATATTCAGGGAGCTCTGCTGGTAACAAAAAGCCTTTCCATCAGAGTGAAGAGCAGATTTCTATGATGCTTAAGAAGGACATAGATGATGATGATGATGATGATGATGAATAGGTATGGTGACAAATAAGGATGTTTAATAAAAAAAGGTGTAAGCTCTGATTGATCAAACACACCTATGATAAAGGCATTGGAAAGTTGTTGGTTGTATCTAGTTTATCATTTGAGAAGGGTTGACAAGGGGCTGAGACTCCTGACAGTTTGCTGTACTTGAGAAGACACATCAAGCTAAGTAAGATCATGGTTGTCCTTGCATATAGGCATGTCCTCTGCATTCATCTTCAACTGAGCCTTCCTAATCTTGCAGGCTCATGGGTGCTGGTGCCGTGTAAAAAGCACCTGTACTGGTACCATGTAAAAGCACCCAGTACACTCTGTAAAGTGGTTGGTGTTAGGAAGGGCATCCAGCTGTAGAAACCATCCCAAAACAGACAAATGGAGCCTGGGTAGCTCCTATCAAACCATCCAATCTATGCCAGTATGGAAAAAGGATGATGATGATCTGAACAGTAAAATAAGTTTTCGAAAAACATATGGTTACTCACGTTCACACTGAATCAGGTCTAAATTAAATTGCTGTAAAGCACCCATTGTAACTTGTTTGACATCATTGTCCATCACAAAATCCATCAAGCTACAAGCTATATGCTTGCAAGCAGACATACATGCTGTTCTGGCAACCTTTTCCTGTAGAAAATATGGAAAAATACAAAATGGTTAACAAATAAAGATTTATATCACTTTGGTACAAGCAACAAATCTGTGAGGGAGGAGAACAGTTGATTGAATTGATCCTAGTATATAACTGGTACTATTTTATGAACCCCAGAGATGTAAGACAAAACTGACCTTAGTGATATTTTAGAGTATAGAAGGACAAAAAAAAAAAACAACAACTAAATACTGCAAGGCATTTAACTAGAAACTCCACTAATTCTGCTAATTAGTGGAGCAACTGATTTCTTTCTAATAAACAAAATCAACTGATTTGTGGTATAGTCAGTGGAACTAATCTCAGTTTAATTTAATGACAGCATATAATTCGATATTGAAGAGAGAGGAACAAAAACTAAATATTAAATTTTGACTGTTACTCTGTTTTGGTCATTTTCAGAAATGAAAGTCACCATACATGATAATTAATACCTTGTAACCCATAGGGACATAAAAGACACCACTGAAAACTACCCCTTCATGTAGTGATTCACAAAAGTATCGTACTGATGTGGTTTCTGGTTGTTTTATTCAGGCTCATAGGAGGATCTGTGGTCTGAACAGTCAGCTAAAATATTTATTTCCAGTTAGTGAAACAGGAACATTGATTGAGTTTAGTATGTTTGCTTGGGTCTCATTGAAGAATTGATGACAGTATTTGAGCCATCATACTGTTACATAAGAAAACCAAGCATACAGTCCATATCATAGCAAAAGCCATGTTTCTCACATGTCTATCTATGCATCACATGCTCAGATTATGTTGATTTTCAAATAATTCATTTATTCTTTTATCATTTAGTCAGAACGAAAGGCAATGTCCATAACACCACCACCTTGAGAACCAGGTGGTGGTGTTAGATTGGGTGACAGAATAAGTCTATGACTCACATAGCTATGATAGGAACTTAAAAGGTAAAAATGCAGAACAAATATTGTAAGGTATGTCTGCCAATTCACCACTCTGTATTGATGCCTTTTTATCTATATATATAAAAATGAGAATGTGTGTCTGTCTGTCTGTGTGAATCTCTAAAACTCGAGAACTACGCAACCAATTTCATTCAAATTTTACACATGCCTTACTTAGGGTTCCAGTTGTGTTTTAGTCAAAAAAAATTATTAACTTCTTGCAGAGTTCGAGCACACGGCAACATAATATCTCCTCCACTATTTAAGTATTACGTGTCAAAAGTGAAACAAAAACACTCATGTCAAATACTTTCACTTTAAAAATGAAACTATTCCACTAACTGAAACAATCACATTTCGATACTGTAGTGACAGATACTTTCACAGAGAGAGAAAGAGAGAAAGAGAGAGATGTATATGTATACATATACATGTATATGTACACCATTTCGATACTGTAATGACAGATACTTTCAGAGAGAGAGGAGAGAGAAAGAGAGAGAGAGAGAGAGAGAGAGAGAGAGAGAGATGTATATTTATACATATAGATGTACACGTATATGTATATATATAGATCTATACATACATGTATATGTATACATATGTGTAGATGTATATATATATATTGATGTACATGTAATATGTACACATATATACATATATACATGCATACAGATATCTATACATATATACACCCATCACACACACATACACATGCACACAAACACACACACACATGCACACAAACACACACATTAGTCATTTGTTTTCTTATCCAAAACTACGTCAAAAGTACTGAATGGATCTTTATGAAATTTGGAAATTATATTCTTTGCATAACGGCCATAACTCCCATGAAAATTCATATATTTTTGATGTTGATGAAATTTTAACCCGAACATAACAGATGAGCATTATTTAGAAAATGATGTCACACGTTATCGAGGCTACCATTCTTTCTGGATGTGCAAAAGGGGATGACGTCTTTATCCCAAGAATTCCTCTTATTCCATCAGGAGCAG
Organism: Octopus bimaculoides; assembly: GCF_046866305.1. Lineage (NCBI taxonomy): Eukaryota > Metazoa > Mollusca > Cephalopoda > Octopoda > Octopodidae > Octopus > Octopus bimaculoides. The sequence goes on along the minus strand of NC_142941.1, from coordinate 17,973,825 downwards.
ACATTCCTTTTACATTCAGAAGACTACAATTCCCCCTTCGTGTGACTTTTGCCATGTCCATAAACAAATATCAGGGTCAAACACTGTCTGTAGCTGGTCTTCTCTTGGAAGAGCCCTGCTTCTGGCTGCTCAAGAGTGGGCAGCAACAAAAAACCTATTTGTATATGCTCCACAAGGGAAAACAAGGAACATAGTTTACAATGAGGTGTTATAATCACAACAGCAAGAAAGTATGTACATGATCACCTTCTTTTACGAAACTTCATTGACTTTCATATATTTATATTGATATACATATATATACATGTGTTTGGGTGCGTGTGTGTATATACATCTCTATATATAAAGATGATGCGTAGTCTAGACGGCGTTTTTAGATTTCATTATTCTCTTTAACCCGGGCAACGCCGGGTATTTCTGCTAGTTGACTATAAAAGGATAAAAGGGAACAATTGACCTCAGAGAGGTTTGAACTTAGAGAACAAAGTCTCAGAACAAATACTGCATGGCATTATGACTGACAATCTAAAAACTCAGCTAATTTGCTGCTTATAGAAATGAAATAGAAAACAGTGAACTTATTCAATTTATTCATTGAATTCACTTCTACAATGAAAGGAAAATGATTCTTTGGATTTCTCTTCAACAATCTGACACCAAGTTACTGAAGAAGAAAAAATGCAATTTTCCTCTAAGGCATACTTTAATTATGATGATAAAAAAGAGTCAAGGACAAAGTTTCAAGAGGAGTGCATTGTACCTTCTGATTCCAGTGTTCACACATGGACAATTATATGTTGCTATCAGCAGATCCAACAAACCTGAGTTATTTGCAGATCAAAGAAAATTAACAGAACAACCAGAAATATACTTCTTGATGGTGAATACAGGATATAGACTAGGAACATTGTTATGGAAGAAATCATCTAAGTAAATTATAGAATGCATATACTAAGTTTGCAGAATACGAAATAAAATAATTAAAAAATAAATACTTATTGTTTACCCTTTAGCATTCAGATTACTCTGTCAAATGTAAAGCTTATTTATGCATATTGTTTTGAATTAATTATGCATGATCTCATAGCTTCAAGACTTTGATGATGTGATGGTTTATTTTTAGAATGACATTGTAGGGTAGCTGTAAGAGGCTGGCTCTGGTTGTCTTGAACATAAAATAAGTAGAATATTTGGGTGTGATATTGATATGGCCAGTTTAAATGCTAAAAGAGTTAAATTTTGCCTTTTTGCCATCAGCAAAAGGGACGAGTTTAGAACTTCTAAACTTAACTGGAGCAGATGTTGTAAACCAATTTGTTAAGCTTTACTGACCTCTTGAATCAGTTGTGTGTGTGTGTGTGTGTGTGTGTGTGTGTGTGTGTGTGTGTGTGTGTGTGTGTGTGTGTGTGTGTACATTTGCATGAGTGAAGAGGGGGAGTGGGGGGAATTATAGAGAGAAAAACAAAACAAAAATCAAAATGACTTACTGGCAGGTTAGTGAATGACATAAATGTACTTTGTAAAAAAGCGATAAGATCCATGAGGTAGCCACTTGCATGACCTTTAGATTCCATTAACGCCCAGTCATAATTTGCTGAAACATGCAGAAGAAGACATTTGTTTAGAAACATGCAGGAGAAGATATTTGTTTGACACAAAACATTAACATTACCAGATTAATTGATTAATTTCATAATGTAATTATTATGAATATACGTTCAAATTCTAGTGATGTGAAAATATGTATTGGTGATAAAACAAAAGAATTATATCTGTCTCTCATGCCACCTTTGTTTTATTAATCATTGTTTAAAACAAATCTTTTAGAATAATATGAATAATTGTATAGGAAATTGTTAATAAAATATTTTTAGATTGATTTGTTATATAACTATTTAGAGACTTCATCCATTGCTTACTTTAACACTAATGTTTGTTGCAAGCATTCAGGCCAGCTGCAAAGATAACTTTTGCCCTTACACTTTAGAGTTTTGGTGGCCCCAAGGAGTGTGATGGCTGTTGCCCTTCCAAGCAGTTAATCTAGCTGCAATATCTCAAAATTCTGGAGGCAAGATTTCCTTTCCTTACAGTTGCTGAAAGTGTGTTACTGATTTGTTACCATAAATGTATCCAACTAGACTAAAGATTACAGTTCAAGCATCCCTCATTAACCACACACACACACACACACACATAAAAACACGCATGCACACATAAACACACACACAATATACATACCTAAATCTAAAAATTCGTCAATTTTCACATTAAGCTGTTTATATATATATTCTTCTGCTTCACTGCGTGCATCCTGAAGTAAAAAATTCACCATGTTAAAACTACAAACATGAACATTGTGTTCAATAAGAAAACAGATATAATATATTCAGAAAATGGCAGGTTATTGTAAACATCCAGTTTGCGGTTGCTGTAAAGTGATGAAACAAACCAAGTAGGGGATTTAGTTAAGAGTTATATCCCTTGGTACCGAGACATCGCTACTGAAGTTGGTAAGAGTTATCATGGGATTGCACCTAGAAGATTCCCCTCTGAGGCACAAGTCCAGGCAAGGTTGTTTGTGGAAGATCAGCAGTCACTCATGCATATCAGTCTCCCCTCTCAAAATTACCGATGTTGTCCAAGGGAAAAGCAAAGGCTGATACAGCTTGGCACCAGGTGAGGTCACAACCCATTTCTACAGCTGAGTAAACTGGAGCAACATGAAATAGTGTTTTATTCAAGAACACAACACACAGCCCAGTCCAGGAATCAAACTCATTACCTCATGATTGTGAGCCTGATGCTCTAATCAGTGAGCCATGTGCCTTCACATAACCTCTGTTTAGCTCTCCAAAAGGAGATTGAGTAAAAGTGGGGGTGGGGTCAAGAAAGAAAATCGGTATACATAGTGTTATTATCGTTGTTGTTGGCACTCCGTCGCTTACGACGTCGAGGGTTCCAGTTGAGCCGATCAACGGAACTGCCTGCTCATGAAATTAACGTGCAAGTGGCTGAGCACTCCACAGACACGTGTACCCTTAACGTAGTTCTCGGGGATATTCCGCGTGACACAGTGTGACAAGGCTGACCCTTTGAATTACAGGCACAACAGAAACAGGAAGTAAGAGTGAGAGAAAGTTGTGGTGGAAGAGTACAGCAGGGTTCACCACCATCCCCTGCCGGATCCTCATGGAGCTTTAGGTGTTTTCGCTCAATAAACACTCACAACGCCCGGTCTGGGAATCGAAACCGCGATCCTATGACCTCAAGTCCACTGCCCTAACCACTGGGCCATTGCGCCTCCACAGTGTTATTATCAACCTTGTTACATCACCCAAAACAGAATCTTTGGATTGTGTCAAAATTCCTGGCAATGAGTCAATTCTTTTCTGGTCCTAACTTAACTTTCAATAGGTCTTGTAGAGTAAAAGCAGAGTATTATTAATGTTATGAAGAATCATGAAAAATCTAATAATGCAAAGTATGGGAATCAACTTTATCAAACAATTAGAATGAAGTTTAAAAAGCCTTTAAGATGAACTCACCTTAAACATTGATGTACCATGTAGTTTAGCAACATGAATACTATCTTTCTCAGCACTAAAATTAGACAAATATAAGGGTTACTGTAGCAGTGTGCTGAGTTAATAAATGAATGAATTAATTAATTAAACATAAGGATAAAGACAACAACTGTGATTTATTTCAGCAAACAAACAGGTAAAAAGCAAAACCAGTTACTTACCCAGTTATATTGGAAATGTATTCTTCCAATGAACTACAGGATTTCTCTAAGTTATTCATATTAATGGAAATTTGGATGAGCTGAAAAAGAGGAAAGGCTTTTACAATGGGTGTGTATGTGTGGGGGGATGTACTGAAGGATCTCCATGAGTTTTGATAAGGTGGGTTCAGTGGTTTGACCAACAGCATTACCTACTCATGCATTCCCCAGGCTCTACCCATGTTATGTTATTATGATAACATAATAATCAGGAATCAGTGTGACTGTGACAATGCTGTAGCTTTTGTATTACAAGTACAAACTATCTGACAGATTTCTATACAGTTTTCATCTTCCCAATTTCCCTCACAAGTTGTGGGTCAACCCAAGGTTAAAGAAAATGATATTTGCCCAAGATATAATGCAGTGAGATTGTACATGGCATGAAGCAAATTTTTTTTTAAGTCACCAATCTCAGATAAAGTCACGCTTGGACAAATACGAATTGGTTGTTTATAACTTGCAAATATTAAAGTAAGAAACATTTTTATAGATATATTATTTTGACAAATGATACAACCCAAAATATTAAAGATGTTCTCTTTTTTTGAATCACTTTGAGATGCTTAGTTAGATGCAAGAAAGAGGTCTTTTTTGTTTTGGAAATGACAGAAACTGAGCTTCTAGCGGTCATGAGAAAACTGCCAGCTAAGTTGTACTATCACATAAAAAGAAAAGAAGAAAGAGGTTTTTTTGAAAAGATTCATTCAATGAAACTAAAGGATAAATATTCATCTCATGCAGTGTGGTGCAATAAACAGTCAATTAGTTGCTCTTTAGAGCTACGTATTAATGTGTGATCAGCTTGACTGACTTTTCACGACATGTACGGGTTGCCCACAGTTAGGCAAATTAGAAGCAAGTAGGCTAAAGTGTTCTGCTCAGAACCCAGTAAAATACTTGTTGAATATTAGAAATCACATTCAATGAGTTGGTAGCCCAAAGAATGTTGCCCTTCTCCGTCTGTGTTTCACCATCTCCTTGGTGAATAGGCAAATGCAATACAAAACTAGTAAGAGACAAATTAAAAGACAAGCTGTTTGTGTTTGGTGATTGAAAGGTTAATTAGCTGTCCTTCATTTAACCTTTGGTCTGGAACATTTGATTTCAAATAGTTGTATGCCATTGTAGGTAGCTCTTCACCATATCTCCCAGTGTGCAGGAAGTCTCTTGAGTTCCTTGGCAGGAATCATACAGGCAGTGAGGATGCACTTCAAGTGGTCTTTCCAACACTTTTTAAGACCAATATGTTGATGAGAGTCCTCTGTTAGCTCACAAAAGAACACTGTATTTGGCAGACAGCATTTCCTCACATGGATTACGTCCACAGTTCAAAGGAGAATATATTTTGTAATCATTGCTTCAACATGGATGGACTGCATAGGCTTCAAGATTTCTGTATGCAGTATTTTGCTTCTCTGAGTGCTTCCAAGGATACACCACAAACTATAAATGGGGAAACCTTCAAATGTTCTGATTTCTTTTCTGAAAAGCATCTCAGTTTTGCATTGATATAGCAGAGTCAAAATACAGGCACACATACACAAAAGCAAAACTAGAAAGATCTGAGGAGGAAGATTTACTGTTAAATATAATTAGAAAGAAAATGCAATCAACTTACTTGTAGAAGGCTGAGGGAGGGCTTTTTGATGAGAGTTGATAAGCAGCCACTAAGTGTTCTTGTTAAAAGTTGATTAGTTGATTTACGAATCATATCATCTATTTCTGTGTGACTGTGAATGAAATGTATAAAAAGAGACAAACATTTCAAATTAATTTTAAATTAATTAACATTATCTTATTTTCTCGTTTAATCAACCCTCTTACTGCAGAAAGTAGAAATATCCACTCAAAATTTCATTACCCTTGACTGTAGAAAACAGTTTCTATACCAATCTATTTTTTGTTGTGGAATGTCATGTCTAAAAACTATTTTCTGCTGAGATATGTCAAGTTTATTGGGGCAATGTGACTTGCAGAAAATACCAACTTATTTTTTGGTAGATATTAACATCATTACAGAAAGAACCATGAAATTTGATTCATAGTCAAAGGGTTAAGAAAGCCAAGATAATAGAAAATAGTAGGAAAAACAAAATCATTCCACTCCTGTTTTCCATGGCAGTATAAGTCAGAGATGTGGTAAAAATTCAAATGCTTTTCACAAATATTTATGGTGCTTGCAAAAGCCAAATAATTTTCCTACTGTTTATATTTTTATTGCAATAAAATTTTGATGCATTTTTCTCTCCATGATATAAACTAAGGTAAAACAAAATGTCTGGAAGAGTTTGAACTCATAAACAACTTAACGCTATTGTGTCTGATATCTCATGACAATTTCTCATGCACGCACGCACACACACACACACACACACACACGCTTTCTCGTAACTGTATAAAAATTTGAAACATTTATTTCTTCATCTAATGAGTGAATCACAGTAATTTTTATGTTAATCATTTAGCATTCAGATTACTCTGTCAAATGTAATACTTGTTTATTCATATTGCTTTGAATTAATTATGCATTATCTTTTTAGCAGTGATTATGATGTGATAGTTTTATTTTACAGTGATATTGGAGGGAAAGAGTGAGAGGTTAGATCTGGTCAGATTAAACATAAAACAGGTAAAATATTTTAGCCAGATATGGATAGGGTTAAATCGTTAAAAAAACAAAAAAAACGTTTTATCCATGAAAGCGTATAATATTAATTTACAGATGGAGTACCTTCCTAGCACTAGCTAATCACCTGTCAGACAAAAATGGTATCAAATTTGAAGTAAGCAAGTTTAAGACTATCAAGATAATGTGCTGAGCATATTAACTTACCTTAAATGTAAATCAGATGAAAATTTCAAGCAAGCGTTAATATACTCCTTGACTTCGTGATAAATTTTTGGTACAAATTGAGAGAAAGGAAACTGTTTTGGAAAGTCATTCTGCAACATAAAACATAAAAATATATATTAAATATATAACAAAACAATGTTATCATTGAAATAAAGTACCAAGATTACTTCTGGGACCCCCCAAAATGTATATATTTTATTCCCCAGACTCAGTATATCATTATTATTATATCATTATTTGAACATCCACTTTGCCAGGCTTGTATAGGTAAGCTGGAATCTGTTGAGGTGAATTTTCTACAGTTGGCTGCCTTTCCTGTTACCATCCCTTACCTATTTCCAAGTAAAGTAATATTTCTCCATGACTTGACATGTTTTCACAGAAGATTGAAAAAAAAAACACTGCTTGCATGACAGTGATACTCATTTACAACTTCCACACGACGTCAAAGCAAGTGCCTTATGATATCATGAAATTGTAATATTTTCACTAATTTCTTAATCATGATTAGCAAAAGTGAAATTGCTTGTCTCATAAAAAAAATACATACACTCTGTGTATTTTCCTTCCTCTCATATTTTTCACTATATCTATCTATACAGACATACACACACTAGTTATCTTTCAGAGTCTGCCTACCAAATCCACCTCACATGGCTTTGATCAACCCAGGGCTATAGGAGAAAACATTTGCTCAAGGTGCCATGCAATGGGACGGAACCTGAAACCATGTAGTTGGGAAGCAAACTTTGTACCACACAGCCACGTCTGTACCTTAGTGTACGAATCATGGCACTTCATAGAGATGCAAGTGGTTGAGATTTGTTGCTTTTTCTTTTGTATCTAATTTTTTAAAAAACCTCTTTATTAGCTGGATCTGGAGGAAGGATTGTTGTGCAGGCACAACTTGGTGAATATTCCTCTTGAATATTTGCAGGTAAGACAAATGCAAGAGATTTCCTGTTCTGAAGGACGAGGCATAGAGGTTAATAATGAAGTCTAGGAATAGGGTGGCTGAACATTGCAGGATTTGAACTCAGGGTACTGAGACAGAACAAATGAAATAAAGTGAATCCTATGAAAATAGGTTACAGAAGGCATCACAGGATTACTTACCGCTGTTAATTGTTCTGATAAAGGAAAATCTCCCATAATTGTCTGAAAGTCTTTCTCATTTTCTATGTACATTGGTGTGTAGTTGTCATCACTGAAGATTAGGTCAAATATTGCGGCCCACTTTGTCATCAACATCTCATTATATTGATCCCTACAACAACAAAACAAGTCAATGATTGATTGAATTATTACTTTTCAACTTATCATTTATGACAGTCTAATCCTTTTTTTTTTAAATCTGTTTTTCATCACTCACATAATTGTTCTGCAGGCCGAGTTACATGCAGTAAATAATTCTCCATAGATACAAGCTGTATTCAAGATGCAAAACTTATTTTCACATCATCCTCATTTAATGTTTGTTGTCTATGCTGGTATGGGTTGGATGGTTTGAACAGGGCTGGTAAGCTGAGGGGCTGCACCAGATTCCAGTCGGATTTGGGATGGTTTCTATGACTGGATGCCCTTCCTAACACCAACCACTCCAAGAGTGTAATGGGTGCTTTTATATGCCATCAGCATGGGTGCCAGTTGCATGACACCAGTATCTGCCAGGACTACTATTTCACTTGGTTTGATATGTCTTTTTCTCAAGCACAGCATATTGCCAAAGGTCTTGGTCATTTGTCATTGGCTCCATGAGGCCCAGCACTCAACTGGTGCTTTTTATGTACCACCAACAGAGGTGCTGGTTATGTGACATCAACAACGGCCACAACTATGATTTCACTTAGCTTGAAAGGTCTTCTCAAGCACAGCATATCACCAAAGGCCTCAGTCATTAGTGATTGCCTCTGTAAGGCCAAACGTTTGTCCCATGCCTTCCTGTTTCTCCCTCTTGTTAATTATTACAATGAATAGAAAGCTGTATTCAATATTAAACATTTCAAAAGTCTATTTTCACAAAATAGGTTTTTGATTGTTTCATTCAAAGTGAACGATGTATCTTCTTGGCTTGACAGACAAAAAGAGCAAAAAAAAATCATTAATTAATTATAACCTAATGAAGAAAAGCACAAAGGAACCAAAAAATAAAAAATACTAACCTGATCTCAAGTAATAATTCTAAAAGGTGCCCCACACTGAAACCATAGCCCTGAAGATATGAAGATATAATCAAAATATTATTAGAAGAACTCATTTAAACTATCATCATCATCGTCACAACAATCATACATATACCACCATAACAACTATTTCACTTACTATTCTTTTAAAACTCACTCTTTTTCCTGGTTGTCTCAAAAATTACAAAAATAACAAGAAGGTTTACTACATCAGATCTATCCATACATCCAAGGAAAAAGACAAAATGACATCAATTTCGAATTGGTACCAACAAAACTATCATTCCACTAATTACTTCCCATGAACAGCATAAATTGCATTTTTTTTTTTTTTTTGTCGTCGGTCAGAAAATGTTTTCTATTTCCTTCTATCTACAAATCAAAAGAAATAACTACTACCATTCCCTTCGAACTTTGCTTTTGTGACCTGGACGTCAATGTTTTGAAACCGACCTATTTTCCATTACATTTCAGACACATTCAACACTGAGTTGCTGAAGCAGAAATATCATTATAGCAAATATTCTGCTCAGATTTGCTTGTCAGTTGCTTGACCTTAACCATTTTAGCATGACCCTTAGTGGTTGACAATGTGTGCATCTTTAATCATGAGCAGGAGTAGTGGGGTGGAGCATCATAGTCATGAGTTGAGAGGGATTCTTTGAGGTTTGAATAGATGTAAGAAAAGCAAAGTTTGAAGGAAATAGCCCTTTTACATACTTTCTAGGATTATGCAATAGGAAATAACAGTTGCTACCCAAGGATAAAAATCGTGTTACAGTGTTATTAAACATTATTGAGGTACCTCAAACTGGATAAGACAACATTGCACTGTGTACAGAATACCAGTTCTATGATACAAATCCTACCAGTTCTATGATACAAATCTACTGTTTGTATCAAAAAGAATATTGTTACAATTCTAGCAACTGTATAACACATACATCACTGTATCTACACATAGTCAATTCACATAAATGAGATAAAAATCTCCCAGTGAAGAAGCTCATTGAAGTCAATGCCAAAATCAATATTATCAATACTTGAACACCTAGCTTTCTGTAGTGGCATATCTTAGATCGGCTTTCAAGAGTCATATTGCTTTGTTACCTCGTCAATAAGGCTCAATCTTCTAAAGACATGTATTGCAAAGACCTGCAGTTTCATTCATTCATTATCTCATCAATAAGGTGCATCCTTCTAAAGTTGGATATGGATATACATACCCACATTCCAAATCATTTTTAGTTGATCTTTTAGTTTGAGCAAGCCCTACAACCATTTTAATACCAAATTTAATCCAACATTAACCTTTTTGTTACCATGTTTCTGTTGAAACATATACTACCTCTGTTTTAATTAATTTTGAAAATAATGAAGAATTTCATAAAATAACTGCCATTATTAAGCTGATGTTTGGAACATAAATTAATGTAAAATTTTGATGATGATCTTAGTTCAGACACTTTAAAACAGTAGATTTGTATCATAGAACTGGTAAGGTTGGGAAAGTTTTGCATTTGTTGGTAACAAAAGTGTTAATCATTGATTCATATTATTTTACATGCTTAAAATATTACATTTGACAATCTCGTATATGCACTTTTGGCTTTGATGGCCAGTCACTATTTCAGTTAACTGTCAGTCAATTTGTCTGATGGCCATAACAGAACTGTAAGAAGTTTACTCACCCGCAGTGTATGGCAGAACAAAAGAATAAGGTTTTTAATTTCCAACATGATATTCTCAGAATTGCAATATCCCTGAAATACAAGAAGACAGCTGAGTTTGGGTGCTGAAATTTTAATAATATTTTTTATAAAGAGACACAAAAACTGAGAAATGAAGATTTCTGGTAACAAAAAAGATTTTGTAGCTCAAAATAAAGATTTTAGATTCTATATAAATGCCATCAAATATAATATTTAGTGTAAAATGCTTTTTTCCTTAATAAATAAATGCGATCACATATACAAGAAAATAAGGAGTTTTTTTTACATCTGTGGTTCTTAATCTGTGTGGTAGTGTCCCTTTGGGGGCATTGTGTGTTCAGAAAACGGACAGTAAATGTCGAAGTGTGTTATGGGAGTGGAAGCAGTGGGTATTTAGAGGTATAGCGATTTTCTTTATAAATACAATATTTAAAGCAATACTTGTATTTCAAACATTTTTTTCACAATAATATTTTTCAAGATTAAAATATGAACAGGAAGAACATTGCATTATTATTGAGCAGAGACATGGTTGATGATGCACTAAGATCCAGTATAATTTTCTTATTTAAGTTTCCATTTTTAGTCATTTCCATAGGGGGCACTAGTCGACACAAACCTCTAGAAATGAGGCACATGCTTGACAGGATACTATAATATGAATAAATATATCATTGCTTAACCCATTAACATTCAGATTATTCTGCCAAATGTAATGCTTATTTGTTCAAAGTTGTTTGAATTAATCATGCATTATCTTGTTGCTTCTAGATTCCAATGAGGTGATAGTATATTTTTAGAATGACATTGTATAGTAGGTGTGAGAGGCTGAATCTGGTCAGTTTGAACATAAAACATGTAGAATATTTGGGTCTGATATGGCTAGTTTAAATGCCAAAGGGTTAAAACTGGCTTCAGTTTGATTAAAATGATCTACTGCTTTTCATTTTTCATGTTTTGTTACAACATGGGAAGGGAGTTGTTTGCAAAATCCTACTCTTTAAAAGGGGGCACTGAGCCACAAAAGATGGAAAACATATGGTCACTCAATCTGCTAGAAATAGCTGCCACATTTTTTCTAAATCATATCCCATCAACTTGAAGAAGGATAAATTGAACAATATAGGTATACATATATATATGTTATATAGGAAGTAATGAAGATAAACACAGGCTTCATATAAATATATTTATATGGAGCACAAAGAAATAGAGAATAAAAATACTGAATAAGATAAGCTTATCTTAATTTGTACTTTTATTCTCTATTTTACTTTTGCACTCCATGTAAATGTATAATTTTGTCAAGCATAACTGTATTTATCTCTATTACTTCCCTCATATCAGCTCAATTTGGATTTCTTCTACACCCATTCCTGATGGTATGGGCCTTACCTGGACCAAAACTTTTGAGTACTATGATGAGTTTTCTATACTGAGCATACCCAGCTCTTGCCAACTGTCTCTCTCACTCTTTCTCTCATATATATATATATATATAGAAACAGATGAGGGAACAACAAGCAAGGTGTATTAATTTGACGCTTGGGAAAAATGGAAAAGTCTTTGACATTTCCAGCCTGTGCTCTTTGACAGAAAAGAATAAGGAAAAAAATGGAGAGAGAAAAAAATGTATGTATGTATGTATGTATGTATGTATGTATGTATGTATGTATGTATGTAAAAGACAATGTCTTTTTGTATTTGAAATCCCTTTGATCCCAGTTTGTTTGATCAGGGATAACTTGGCACTAAACAACAACAATTATCACATATAAATAATATTAACACATTTTATCCTACTCGCAATGTTTAATGGTAGCTTCAGTAAAATTCGTTTTCCTGTCGCTGCTAATATAAAGAAACAACAAAAAAACTTATCTGCTTGTATTATGTTCAACATCGCAGTTAGTCATAAAACAAAGCAGTAAAATTATGCCAGGTTGATACGTTAAGGAAATATATTTTAAAGTTAAACTGATGTGTGTGTGTGTGAGAGAGAGAGAGGGGAGGTCCTGATAAACTTACACAATTCCTACGCAATTCAGCAGCTATTTTTGACACAGCCATTTCCCATAATTCATCCATATAGGCCTGGTTTACAAGACCACTTGTTGTGTTCAGAATGTGATCTTCCACCACAAAAAATCTGAAATGGTAAAAAAACAAAGAATTATCACTAACACATCAACAATGATTGAGAGAGAGAGAGAGAGAGAGAGAAAAACAAAATATGTCATTAAATAAGACAAACATGGAACTTAAGAAAAATTATTTTACAATTAAGCCTTCTGTCTCCTAATAACTAACTTCAGGAACCACTGAAGGATCCTCTACATGGGTACTCAGACTGCTAGAAACAGCAGCTAAATCTTTCTTAAATCACACCATACTGTCTTTGAAAAAACTATAGCACTAGGAGGATAATGTGGTCGTAGATGCTTTATCTAATCCACTTCTCTATAACACTTTCTTTTCCTTACTTTTATCTTTCTCAGTTCAGTATCTGCATTCTCCCTCCCCACTGACAGAATGAGGAGGAAAAAAACAAAACGTTAATTTAACGAGCAGGTTATTCCATTGATCAAATCAACTGGAACCCTCAACATCATAACCGATAGAGTGCCAGTTATAATTTCATAATTGATATAAAAAAGTTCTCTTACTTTTGTGTTGCCAGTTTAGCACCTTAACAACATGCTGACCACATTTTAAAAATACCATACAATGACATTTTTTTTGTCAAAGTACAAGGTCTATACTGTTATATCTGATGAGGGAAGCTCAATGAGGTCACTCAACATACTACAAAAAGCAACAAGAACTCCCTTAAATCACACCCTACCATATTAAAAGGAAAGAAGCATATTGGATAGAGTAGACATCAATAAGACTATGAAAACTGGTGATCACAGCTGGAACATCTCTGATCATGGATTTGCTTAGTCAGGGCTGGACTGGGGTTCAACAACAACCATCACTGGTACTTTATCAATTTCTCAGTGATGTAAAGCAAAACTAACCTTGAAGTCATTGTAATATGACAAGACAAAACTAAATATTCTAAGTCATACATTCATAGCCTACAAAGTGTAAGATTTGTTAGAGAAGAGATGTGACTGTGTTTGTTACATTCAGGCTTCTATATTACAGAAGGAATCAGAATACTTAAACTTTGACTTACCCAACAACATCATGAAAATACAATTTATAGGAATCTAAACTTTCATACTGAAATGAAAAGAAAAGAAAACATGAAATTTAAAGGATACGTAAAAAATATTATTTCTATAACAGTATTCTGTTTCTAATATTTCTAAAACATTAACATTCCAGAGTAGTGTTTTATTGATCACTCAATGTAATTTAAATACCTTTATAATCATTCCATTTTGACATCTACTTTTCCATACTTATATCATGAAGGTTAAATAGAACATGTAACAGAGTTACAGCTAGCCGAATCAACAGGGACTATTCAAGGGCCATAGTTCATATAGTACTACCAGTGGCATAGCTAGAGTATGTCTCCCATTCAACCCCAACAAACAGCCTATGCTGGTTTATATAGCAAACCCCAAACTGCTGCCTTCATATGCAGCTATGCCATCACTGTTGTGATAACTCTAAGACAAAGAGAGAGAGACCACTAAGTGGACCTTCTAGAAATAGCAGCCAACTCTCTCTCTCCCAAATCACAACCTACTATCTTAAACCGGAAGAACACACTGGATAATGCAGCATGAAATATACTATGGCTGGTAATAATAAAATGAGATAATAACAGCTGGATGGCTATTAACCTGAAGTTAAACAACAATAACTCATTTAATAGCCTAGTTTATCAACAGATATTGATGATGCAGCTTAAAATAAGGTCATAAGCATGGTTTCATGCCGTTCAGTGTATTATATAACAATTCAATGTTTTATTAATTTTTAGTGCTGAGGTCAAATCTTCACTTTAAGCTTTGAGACGGCAATGGCCATGTGGTTAAGAAGTTTGGGTTTCGAGTTTGGTCCCACACCATGGCATCTTAGGCAAGTGTCTTCAACTACAGATTCAAATGAACACTGCCTTAAGAGCAAAACCTGCAAACAGTAACTGTGTGGAAGCCTGAAATGTACGTATGTATATTTGAATGTATGTTCATGTGTGGATTATTTACACATGACTCTCCATTTCTGTTTTGATGTTAACACTGCTTGAAAAACAGTGTTCAGCATTCATATTCGTTAACTTATCAGTTTGATAAATAGAGACCATCATCAAGTACTAGATTTAAGAGTAAGAATTAAGGGTCAATATGATCAACTTCAAACCCTTCAAGGCAGTGCCCCAGTATGGATGCAGTCCAACAATTTAAATATGAAATTAAAATACTGCATGTTATTGAAATTAACGAAACACTCCTAAGATATGTTATGCAAGCTCTATGAGTTAGTACTTTTATATTCACAACCACTAAACCATTTTGAAAAATGCAGACATTAAAGACACTAAACTTCTGTGTACAAGCAACTATGAACAAGAGGTTCTGGAATCATTGTTTTCATTTATAGTTTTGTCTATTTTTATATCCTTTCAGTGACCCATGTTAGCAAGGGTCAGATAGCATTGTGAATTTTAAATATGTGTATAAATGTAAACTATTGCAATAAGGTGCAATAAATCATCATTATTCTCTTAATGCTAGTTTTAGACTGGATTAGAAATGTGTACTGTAGTACGTATAGCCACTCTTGTTGATGTACATGTGAGGATCAATGTCCTGAATTCTTATTTCATCTATGCCATCTTTAGTCAATTGGTTTCCTGAAGAGGTTAAATAATATTAATAAGCTTTGAATTAAGGTGCCATAGTATGAAGATGACGTGTATGTAAATAAGAATGAAATAAAAATATGTATATATATATATATATATATATATATATATATATACATATATATATACATATAAAGCAAGACATACCATGTTTTGCGAAGGTTTTAAGGATAAACGCGCTTGTTTTCGCCTCTGTTTCCGGTAGTATGTTTCAAAAGTTTCCCGTGCACCCTAGACAGAATAAGAGAAAAGTGAAATTAAAAGGAACCAGTGGTTTATTTCAGTTTGTTTACTGCTTCAGCTTAACACCTGAGGCAGTAACAATGATAAATAAGGTGCATGATATTGCTAGAATGATACTATACAAGAATGGAAACGACTAAAATAAAATAAAACCTATGAGTTAGAGTGATAAGAAACCAAAGATTTGGAACAATAATGCCTTTACTGAGGACACAAGTGAAGCCATCATAAATGAGAGCTGATATGGAGCTGTATTAAGTGTTCACCACAATTAACAAAACCTTACACAAAGAAAGTGTGAGCAATGTAAAGAAACTAATATTTAGGAGGTTGAAGGTGGTGAGCTGGCAGAATCATTAGCACACCAGGCAAAAATGTTTCGCGGAATTTTGTCCGTCTTTATTACATTCTGAGTTCAAATTCTGCCAATGTTGATTTTTAAGGTGACAAGCTGGCAGAATCACTAGTATGCCAAGCAAAATTCTGAGTGGAATTGCATCTGTCTTTACATTCTGAGTTCAAATTCTGCTGAGGTCGACTTTGCCTTTCATCCTTTTAGGCTTAATAAAAAGAGTGCCAACTGGAGTTGTTGTAAATGACATACCTGCTCCCTTGAAATTGCTGGCCTTGTGCCAAAATTTGAAATCATTATTTGTATTATTAACCCATTAAGTTCCAGGGTACTTAAATTTCTGAATATTACTTTTAAATTTTTACAAATGATTGAAAATAGGTTAAAATGAAAAAAATAATTATTAAAACTCCTTTACTTCAAGTAGAAATGGAAATACTTGGTGTCCTATAAATAGAACACTGACACAATGTGATATAGCTTATTTAATGTTCTCATTTCATGTCCTATTTATAGGACAGTGGAACTTAATGGGTTAAGGTAGCAAGGTGGACAAAATGCTTAATGGTATTTTGTACATCTTCCTGTTTTGAGTTGGGGTTGACTTTGCCTTTCATCCTTTCAGGGTCAACAAAATAGGTACCAGTTAAGTACTAAGGTTGATGTAATCAACTTCTCCCACCCAACAAAAACTGCTAGCCTTGTGTCAAAATTTGAAACAGTTCTTATTATTAATATTATAAACACATTAGGGTAGTGGGTTGGCAGAACCAGTAGAGGTGGGTAAAACTATAATCATCACTGAATGTTTGCTTTTTCCACGATTGCATGGGTTGGACAGGCCTTCTTTAGCAAAGCATCCCACTGCTTGTTGCAGTCCCTTATCAACATGTTCATTGAAGTCCAACCTCCTGAGATCTTTTATCACATCTTCTCATGTCTTCCATCTTCCACTTGGATTACTTGGCACATCTTTACCTAACTATCCTCTTCCATATACATCACATACTTATACCAACTATATTTTCTATCTAACACAGCACATTTGCTGAAGAGAAAAGAGTTGGTGTGATTATCTGATAAAAGTCAAGGGATTTTCATTTGGCCACACCATGATCATCTGTAACATTAATGTGTTAAATGTTAACACTGAATACACAACTAGTTTTTTTTTGCATTGATTGATCACCATACTTTAGGCATGTTCTTTACAGCTGAATGTCCTTCCTATCACAAACAGCTTTACAACATAGACTGGGTGCATTCTGTCACATCACATGCACTAGAGAGCTTTGCAGTATTTAATTAAATCCTTCCATGTTAAATTCAAATCAAATAGAAGTCTGTTAAAAGTTAAAAAAATAATTTCAAATAATTTCTTAATTTAGTTGAGGATGATTAGTTTCATTCCCTTTTGTTTTTCTAGTAATAAATATTATTTCTACTGTGAAAGACAACTACAGTTTTTGCTTGAAATTTTTGAAACTGTGAACAATGTTAATTCATATTAAATTGCAATAACCATATTTGGAATCTAGAGTTCAGTGCTTTTAATAAAGTTATTTTTGAGTGTTTACTCATTCATTGCAGAACTCATATTTTTTATACACCTTTTTGCCATGTTGAATAAAATATTGTTTCAAATTTTGGCACAAGACCATTTGCTGAGTATAATACAAAATCAAATACGCAATATACCTTCGCTTTACATTCCCTTGCAGTTGCTTAAATAAAGTACCAGTCAAATATTGGGGATGACATAAATGACTATCTACCCATCCCTAAAAAAATGGTTGGCCTTGTGTGTATTTTTAAAAAAATTATAGTTTTATTGATGCCATTGCCTATGTTACATTCCTAGTTATAACATTTGATTCTTTCCAAGTTTACCCAGCCAAAGGGTAAAGAATCAAACATAGCAGCACCACAGATGTATCAACACAACACACACGAGATTGAAACAGCTGACCTCACGCACTTCTCATGAGGAATTCCAGAAGAAGCTTCGTGAGACCACTCCTGAGATGCTTCAGAAAAAAGAAAAACCGTTGGAAAACAGTTTATAGCAGAGACTCCAGCAAATTAAGATCTGAAGAAGGAATTCTAATTCCGAAATATCATCGGACTATAGTTTACCAAGTTACAACAGGTATACAGTCCATTTTTTGTTCTATAGTGCATTGTTATACCTTCCTAAACTTTTTATTCTTTATAAAAACCAGTATTTTTTCGACAATACTTACCAAAACTGAATATATATGAAGGCATCTGTAAACTGGTGAGAAGTCAATTAGGTCCTGAGCACTAAGTTCCTGGAAGGGAAAATGAAATAAAAATGTACATCATGGTAGAATAGAAGACTATCAATCAGTTGCTGTTGCTGTGCTTTTGAAGTTGCAAATAGCTGTAAACAGCATTTGATTTTCTTTGTTTGCCCCCACCCTCATGTGTAGGATGAAGTTACTTATCCCAGGTCAGCTCTCATAAAGTAGAACTTTATTCTAAAAGCATTCCAGCAGCAATCATCCTGTCCTTTTGTGTATCTAGGACCACACTGTCCAATGTTTCTTTCTTTTGTCATTTCAGATAGAAGTGTGCAATTTGAGAGATTTTGCTGCTATTTCTAGTAGGTTGAGTAAGAGTATAGACACTACCAACAGGCTCAACGTTTGTTTGCTATTTCTCATAGGTAGATTAGTTAGTGTGGTGGAAATTTCTCAGTGAATTATTTTGATTCCTAACTAGAAAACATTTCACTTGACTTTCTCTTAAAGGCCAACTTGTTCTTGTTGTGTAGCCACAGGTCAGTTTTGTGGTTGTCAGCCAAATTTAGGTGCAATCCGGAGAGCCAGATAGAATGTGTCCTGATATTTATTCCAACTCTTTACCTTCTATGAAATTATTATTGAAGCAGTGGAGATGCAGAAATTGTGGAATGAGAGACTAAAAGCCTTGCAATATTTACATATGTGTATATTTTGAGTTCCAGTCTAGCTATGGTTGATTTTATCTTCCACACTTCTGAGATTAATAAAATAAATACTAAGCATTGTGGTCATACTAATCAACAGACAAATCTTGGTCTTAAGCTAACATTGTAAAATATCATTATCATTATTCTCAAGAGAGGGCATCAAAGTCATCACTCAACCTGCTAGAAACAGCAGTCAAGCCTTCCTCAAACCACACCCTATAGTCATAAACAACACAGGCCTGACTGGATAATTGATTTCCTTGAAATACTATGTCTGGAGATGAAAAAATGGATAGGTCATGGCTGGAGTGCTTCTGATCATAGATCTGCTTGGTTAGAGCTGAACTGAGGTTAAAAAAGGCTAGACTATATACTTTATGGTCTCTAGTCTGGTGCTTTACATTAGTTTGTAAAAATACTGCTTATATTTTGACAGAATAATAAGTATCAATACATACTCAACAGAATCTGAGAACAATATTTGGTAGAGCTTTAGTATGATACTCAGCAAATTAATAAGACAATACCAATATATATTAGTGAGAGAGGCAGTATCAATACCAAGAGATAGTATTTATCCCCATTTAACGTGGATGTTCTATTACAACAAACTATTCTATGGTAGATACCATGATAGAAACTGTCATATAGGCTTTTAGTGCAAAGTGCACTCTTCTTTATATCACTAGTGGGGAGATAAATCCCTACCAACTCCAGCACCGAGACCACCAGATCACGTAATTTCAACCTTCATTGGTCTTATCAATGATGGACACTTGACCTCTAGAGATATTATCAACTCATCTCCCCACCAGTGATATATAGAAAAAGTGCTAGAACAGGTGCTGGTGTCGCGATTAGCCAGTGAGCTTGTTAAAAAATATATATTAGCGACAGAGGCAGTATTAATACCGGGAGGTAATATTTATTCCCATGTTGGTTTTTTTGTGCAAAATGCAAAAAAGCCAATGTGAGCATTTCTCTCATGGTATCTACCACAGTATAGTAAGTTCTAACACAACATCCATGTTTAAGTGGGAATAAATATTACCTCTACAGTATCAGTGTTACACTCTATCAACTGAACTTCACACACACACACACACACACACACACACTAAGAGAACTTGTGCTAAGGATAACAACACTGAAACTATATTGAAAATTTCTGCATGCTTACTTCATCTAGTTGTTCCTCCTCAGATTCTTCTTGGACTTGAGGTACCTCTCCAGTGAATGGATTGGGGGGTGGTGGTGCTCTACGCCGACGTTTCTGTTTCACAATGGAGGGATCAATATTGTTCTGCTCAGCAGCCTGAAATGACAAATAATATATGTATAAGTATATACAAATATGCGTGTGCATATTATATATATATATATATATATATAATCGTAATTGAACCATACTCAATGACTGGCATCGGGCCAGTGGAGCACTGACAGCACTGTCGAGCGTGTTCATTACCAGAGCAGCTGTCTGGCTTCCCTACTAGTGGCCTGTAAATAGCACCAGTTGAGCATAATCGTTATCAGCGTTGCCTTCTAACACTTGTGCTGGTGGCACGTTAGAAAATCATTCGAGCGAGGTCGTTGCCAGTGCTGCTGGACTGGCTCCCATGCAGATGGCACGTAAAAGCACCCACTACACTCTTGGAGTGGTTGGCGTTAGGAAGGGCATCCAGCTGTAGAAACTCTGCCAGATCAGATTGGAGCCTGGTGGAGCCTTCTGGTTTGCCAGTCCTCAGTCAAATCGTCCAACCCATGCTAGCATGGAAAGCAGATGTTAAACGATGATGATGATGTATATATATATATATATATATATATATATATATATATATATATATATATACATACATACACACACAAGGTTATCAGTTAAAACATACTTGAGGCATATTTGAACCCAAGAGAAAGTCATTCACTATGTTTTGTCATGGAGAAAATTTTTCACTGTAGACAAATGGTGTAAATACACCAAAATCAGTTCACAGCACCACACACACACACGCACAGAGTTTGTTATATTCATGCATACAAAACATAAGAGCTCAGATAGTAAACGGTGAAATTAATTTTTAATTTCTTGAAATCTCACCCCTTTGTTTTTAAGAGTTGCCAACAACTGCAGCTTGATTTTTGCTTACTTTCTCCAAGCTTTGAGACAAATTTTAATTCATTAAGAATTTTTTGAGATACAGTATACAGCCATATGAGGTACATCATTCAGTTTATATCCGAATTGTGTAGCATACTAGGATTTGGAGATCATTACATACCCTGGCCAACAAATGCCCCAAAATAAAAAAAATTAAATCTTGGTGTTATAGAGAGTAAGAGAAGAATTTGAAAGATTAGGTGCTTATAGAGAGAAAGCCTGTGTGAGACACATGGAATAAACTACTGAAAGTGAAATATATATATATATATATATATATAAAATATGGGTGGCTTATTAGCAATTTACCAACCAAAAGGCAAAATTATAGATGTCACTAAAGTGACAGAGGGAACTAAGCAGTACCAGCATTGCTAGAAATAAGAGTCAAAACAACTCAGTAGACACAGATAGCACCATCTTAGTGACAGACAAAGAGACAAGCTTCCTACAGTCGATATAGCCAGATCACTGGTGATTTTGAATTTTGATGCTAGAGCATCTGAATACTCATTGGTGGCTCTTATTGCACCTAGGGTTAAACTCAACTCATACACACACACACACACAAAATATTGAAAAGTTGTATGACATACATGTCTCATGGCCACCTCCCCAATCCGAGCTGAATGTTTGCGGATGTTTTCCAAGAAATCTTTCAAGTCAGACATTGAAGCATCTTTAATGCTCTCCCGTAGCTTGGGAATGGCATCAGCCATTGTTTGAGAGAACCAGTGTGTATTGACCCTTGGAAGGAATGTGTGTTCGAGTTGTTCCAGAGTTTTAAGGGCAGGGTAATATCTGAAAAGACAGAAAACGATTCATGTTAGGGATGTAAATATGAGGGAACAGTTTTTTTTATTAGGTTCATATTGTATTTTATTATTTTACTACTTTCAATCATTGAGTTGTGGTCAAGCTATGGCACAGCTTTCAAGGTTTTTGATTCTGGGTATTACATGTCTTCACTCTACACAGCATAAAAATATACAACAAGAAGAAAAAAAAATGCCAGATTGCCTCTAACTAGATTATATCATGCTTATACTTGAACTTCTGCATCTATTGATTTTTTTTTTTTTTAATTATCAGTTTGTAACCTCCAGAGTATATGTTTATGAAGATGATCTCAGATCGGAGATCTGTTCAAGTGATTGTTGAAGTGTGGACTCTGTCAAGTATTTCCAGGAGCCAGGTGGTACTGTTAAAAATACATAATGTATTAAGTCTACCACCCAGAAAGAATTACAGTCTGTCCAACAGGTTTCTGCATAGTGTGTGTGTGTGTGTCAGTCTATTTGATTTCAGTGAAGAGGTTTGGATTAAACAGAGGCTTGAAAAGAAAACTCATTTGTAAGATGACACATAATAAAATCAAATATGAGACCATGACCAAAGCAAAACTTCTTAAACCACACAGCACCTGTGCCAGCATTATTTTAACAGCAATGACATTCACAATACAAGCTGAGTATTTACCTCTTGCTTTTCATCTGTTCCTTAAGTTTACCATACATCTCTAGCACTGAAAATAGAAAACAGTAAAGAATTATTACATGGTAGTAACAACACCAGCAGGAGAAGAAGAAGAGGTGGTGGTGGTGGTGGTGACAGTTTGTTTTATTGACCACAAGGGCCTAAGACATTAAGGACAATACAAGAATGAAATACAGACACACTAAGTAGCATTTAGATTGAATAAAAAAAAGTAAAAAAAAACCCAGAATATAACAAAACTTCTAACGTGGAAGAGGGGAGAACAATTAGGGTACTTTAGGGCAAAAAGCTCACATACAGAGGTCAAGATTACTCTGCTACATGCAAGGCATCAAAAGTGATCTCCCCAATTTATTTTCTCCCACTTAGAAAAGCACATTCAGGGTAGGCTCATTCAGCCTCATCCACCTTTCTGTAAGCATATTAGAAGGTGACACTTTCTTCTCTATATCCACTTTTTCAAGTGATACTGAAGAAGTTGATGAGAGAGGAAAATGCTTGTCTTCAAATTTTTCATATGAATCTACCACAGCACCTTTTTTTACCATAATCAGCAGGCAATGGAAAACCATCTGCCCTTTCCTATCAAGGGAAGGTGGCTTGGCTGATAGCTGGATTAGTCCTACCTGTGACAGAAGCTGTTTGACACAGCCCCTTAAGTCAGCAATGCAAAGACACTGACTGATGGCATGCAGAATGACTTCGTCAATCTGAGCACATCTCAGACATTGGCACCTCTATTGTCCCCAGCAGGAACAGGAACACTGGACTATTGCAAATTGTCCATAGTTCCTGACTCAGAAGCCTTCTAAAAGAGACTGCTCAGACTGTTCTCATTGCTGTCTAGAGTTGTTCCTGGCCATTGTCACTCATACTCTTCCTTAACCATTTATGAAATGCAAGAGTTGTTTTCTAGCCAAAAGTATTATCCAGCTGGTAGGGTACCATTGGGTTACTGACAACATGTAGATGCCACTCAACCTCGATCTATGGCTGGCTCATGACTGTAGCTCGGTTATAGAGATGAGCTGCCAAAAGGTCTATTACACAAAAGATGCCTATACCAATTCAGTCTAATTTTCATTGTTAATGTTACAGTGGCTAAGATACTTCTGTAAGTGTATCAAACTCATAGTGTGCTTGTGCATCACTAGTGGTGTCAGGACAGATGTTGGCAACAGATGGATTTCTTAACTAACAGAATTTGTCCCTTCCATAAAAAGTAGAAAAGCATGCACTCCATAGTTCTTGGGGCAAGGATGACATCCAGGCTACAGTTCACCACTGATGTGAAGTAGGCATTAATCACTTCTGCTTAACCATTTACAGGCAGTTTATTCTAAATACACTTCTGAGTGAGATTGGCCACCCAATTTGCAACCTCTTCCCAGTCCTAACCAGATCCTCAGTCAAGCAACAGAAATTGCTGGTAACCAGTAAAGATTCACCTCTCCAGATGCCAAGCTGCAAGCACACTGATTGGATATGGTTGATGTGAGCTTCTTCTATATGCTGCAGGTACTTTTCCAGTATAGTGTCAATCACTTCTATATCCAAGGTGTCCAACACTATGTTGCCCGCTATAGTTTTTCTGTGACCTGGTTCAACCAGGATGTGACTCAAGGATTACAACTTTTGCAGAAGGGGCTCCAAGAACCAAACCATACAGTAGAAAAGTGCAAGTGTATAGCTATGAAACAAAACAGTTCCAGAAGTGGGTATTCATTTTGACCACTGAACAACTGTTACTGTACATTGTAGTGATCAAACCTCTGAAGACAGGACTGAAACAAACTGTTCTTAGGTCAGTTGCCAATACCCTGCGAAAATCAGATCTTTTCTTAACCAGCTCCATTGCATGAGGAAGAAGCTATCATGGATAGATCTGCCAGGGATAGAACAGATTTATGCACCTCCAACTACACTACAAATGATAAGCACTAGCTTCTTGGTGAGCACTTTTGCCAAAACATTTAGATATGAACCGAGCAGTTATGGGTCAGAAGTTTTCTATTATGTCCTCTTTTAGGGTCTTTCCTCAATAGGTCACCACTCCCAGCTCACATGATTGGAAATGCTCCTAGTCTGCTGCAATCTGCAACAGAGCAGCTAAGACAGGATCAAATAAGTCTGGTTGTGGAAATAGGAGAAAAGATATAATGTTTGCACCTTGCCTCTAGTATAGCAGCAGCCCAGCCACTCTGTCACTTTATCTGCTGAAATTGACTTTTCACAGCACTCTGTCTCTCTACACAAGAGTCATAGTAAGCCATTGAAGTAGGTATCGAATTCTATCATTTCCAGTTCATCTCTCATTAAGAACAGTTTAGTAAAGTGCGGCTGGAAAACAGCACATGTCTGCTGCAAATCAGACAGCTGATACCAACTCTGGTTTGTCAGAGATCAAATTGTGGCTTTGGTGCCATGCTGAGCTTAGGACCAACAAATGTCTTTCATGCTATTATGTTTCAACACATGCGTTCTATAACAATATTGTACAACAGAATGCTATAGTTTCTTAAAGCATTACAAACAATGCTAAAGAAGTAACAAAATCATTAAATGTATGGCATTAAATCATAATTAATAACTTAGAATATAGATATTATAAATATGATTTTTGAAAAATTCAAGAAGATAATTATTTGAGAGAGTCACAGATTAAGACACATAGGTTGTGGGCAGAATCAGAGGAAAAAATACCTAAAGATTGAGACAATCACTGGTAAGTTTATATGTTGGATACCAGTGTTTATCATTCTTATTGATTCACCCTCTACTACAGATGAACACGCGGCTTAGTGGTTACGGTATTCGGGTCACAATTTTAAGGTCATTTGTTCGATTCTTGGCAGCAGAGCAAGACACTTTATTTCATGTTGCTCCAGTCCACTCAGCTGGCAAAAATGAGTAGTACCTGTAATTCAAAGGGCCAGTCCTGTTACGTTCTCTGTCAAGCCGAATCTTCCTGAGAACTATGTTAAGGGTATGCGTGTCTGTGGAATGCTCAGTCACTTGCACATTAATTTCACGAGCAGGCTGTTCCATTGATCAGATCAACTGGAACCTTCATTGTCATAACTGATGGAGTGCCAGTTGTTAGTTGTCAAGAATAAACAGTAGCAAGACAGGAATACAAACAGAAAACATCTCTAAAAGTAGATCTGACTTAACAGCCTTGGGTTGGCTCAAGTCCAGTGGATAGGCTTTACCTCTTCCAAGGTGGCATACTTAATACATCAGCTAGTTTACAACCACCATCTGGCCTTGGGAGCTAATTCTGTTGCAAGCATCAAGACAAATCATTGGTCTGAGGACAACTCGCAACATCATAATATATTGTAGTAACCCATTAGTAGTAGCGTCTTCATCCCACTCTCACTAACCTCAGAAACATTGTGAAAGGTCATGGATACTACCCTTCATTCTCTGACTAAGCAATGAATTAAAAAAAAAAAAACCATTAATATTACCATGATACAGATAACTATATACAACATTTTTTTTTAATATTTTAAAGTCAATTTTCTATTTCCTCTATCTTATTTTATTCTTTTTTTTCTCCCTTCCCCTCTTCCTTTCATTGTTGCTAATGTCTGTTCATTTCTTTCTTGATTATAGCTTTCTTTAGGAGACTAACGCATTCTGGCATGCCTTAACTTCCAATAACATTAGAAGCCATTATCCTAATTTATGTTCCTTATTTCATTTCTTTTTTTTTTTTTTTTGCCTTCTTTGAAGTTGCTTCAGAATAAATCAGAAAGACTTCTAAGAATCAGAATAATTTTTATTCAATATTCAATCCTGTCATTATTATACTATGTGGTTTCATTCAAACAACATTCTTCTTGTTTTGCTGAGATTTAAAATTTTTGTTGAACAAATTTTTCCCTCTCCTAATTTACTATTTGAACTGAGTAACATCCTTAGTGACAAATTTCATAGATGTATATAACTACTACTACATCACCATCATCACCATCAGTATCATTTTATGCCTGCCATCCATGCTGGCATGGGTTGGGCAGTTTGACAGGCATTAGTAAGTTGGAAGGTAGCACCAAGCCCTACCGTCAGCTTTAGCATAGTTTTTATGGCTGGCTCCCTTTCCTAACACCAATATAAATACATGTGTGAGTGTATATATCTATATATACTTTTATTTCATTTTTGTATCTGGTTTGCAAGATTCTTTAGGTGGATTCGTGTGTTGAAGCAAATTATGTTGTCTAGGGAGAGTCCTATTGTCTTAATGCCTTAACACACTCACTGGTTCGATTTCCACTCATTTATTATTTATATATTTTTTCTTCCAAAATTTTTGTTGCTTTTAGCAACCTTATTAATGGATGTTGAAAATTTTGGAAGAAAAAAATATAAATAAGTAAGTGGAAATCGAACCAGTGAGTAAGATAATAAGGCATTAAGACAATATGACTCTCCCCAGACACAACATAATATACTTTTATAATTTTTCTTGTTTTAGTGATTTGACGGCAGCCATGCTGGAGCACCACCTTGAAGGGTTTTAGTCGAATGAATCAACCTCAGGACTTTTTTAAAGCTTATTACTTATTCCATCGGTTTCTTTTGCTGAACCGCTAAGTTACAGGGGACATAAACACACCAATACCTGTTGTCAAACAGTGATAGGGGGACAAACACAGACACGACACACACACACACATATATATACACAACAGGCTTCTTTTAGTTTCCATCTGCCAAATCTACTCACAAAGCCTTGGTTGGCCCAAGGCTATAGAAGAAGAGACTTGCTCAAGGTACCATGTAGTGGGACTGAACCTGGAACCATGTGATTGGGAAGCAGGCTTCTTACCACACAGCCACGCCTGGCATTATAAACATATAACAAACAGTGAAAAATGGAAGTGTGATGATGATGATGATGGGGAGGAGGATGTGCATGTGTGTGTGTGTGTGTGTGTGTATTCACATCAAGGTGGTGAGCTGGCAATCATTTCAGTGCTTTGTTGTCTCTGTGAAACTAAATGTTCTGAAATCAGTCTTGGCTTCTTCATCCCATACCATTTTGGGCCTCCTTCTACAAATTCCACCCACTTTAAACACTTTGCACGTCTTTATACAGCTGTCATCTTCTGTATACATCACATGCATGTACCAGCAGTCTCTTCTTTTGTACACTACATTCGATTCCTCTTGTATACAGTTTCTCACTCAATTCATTTGTTCTCTGTCTTTCATGGATACTAACATTACACATCTTGATGCCTTGCTAACACCAACTAATTCACAATTGGATTTTATGGCAACATTAACACTAGAAAGGTTATCGTCTTCTTGACAAGACTAGAAGGTCCTTGCAACCTGACATTGTCTCTGTCCATTCATTAACCACTTTACAGAGTGTACTGAGTACACTGTATTGTATCACCCACCAATACTAATGAGCTTACCTTGAGCTCTGCCAAATAAAAGGGACTCACAACTCTTATGTTGTTTCAGTTAGTTCTGAACAATGTGACCAACAGAGGAGAGGGTAGAAAAGAGGGTAATCGCAGAAGATGAACTAATATGACACAACAGGATGAAGAGGCGAAACAGGGATTGGAAAGTGCTAGAAGGATGAATGGAAGAGAGACAGCAAAGCCAGAGTGTAATGAGACACTTATTGAAGTTTGTAATCAGATATTAATAGTAGATATATGTTTGCTAGCTAGAGCTATGGTTAGTGATAGAATAGATATAGAAATGGTCATTGGCAAGAGAGTGTGATGGACATCAGTAATGTGTCACTTGGGGAGAGGGGAAGTGGCTTGAAGTAGAGAAGAGTAATAACAAGAGTGATGAATGGTTCAGATGGCAAATGTAAGAGAATGATGGACTTAGACTGTGACAATCTATCTAATGCACGCCAGTATACAAGGGTTGGCTGAAAAGTCCATAAGTTAACCAAGATACTCTCATGGAATGTGATCAAATGGGGTTTATTTTTCAACATGGTCCCCTTTGTGGTCCACACGCTTCTTCCATCAGTGTTGCAATGCTTGGATCCCACTGGTGAAGAAACTTTTATCCTGTTGGTTACAAAAAGTCATCAACAGCAGATACGACATCATTGCCATTGCGATACTGGTTGCCAGTCAAGTATTTTTTCATGTTAAGAAACAGAAGATAGTCAGATGAGGCGAAATCAAGAGAAAAGGAAGGGTGATCAACCAGTTCAAAGCACTGTCCTGATGAAAAACACCCTCTTTCATCAGTTTCCCTCAGCATTGGATCATGATAGCCAAGTTGGCATAGTACTCTCCACTGACAGTGTGGCTCTTTTGAAGATAGTCAATAAACACAATGCTTTTTGCATCCCAAAAAACTGAGGCCATCATGTTCCCTGCAGATGAAATGACCTTGACCTTCTTTGAAGTAGGTGAGGAGGGGTGACTCCACAACACGATTGTCTCCTTGTCTCTGACTCTAAGTGATGAACCCAACACTCATCTTGGGATAGGAAACATTCATGGAAACCACTTGGATTTGCCTCAAACAATGTCAGATTTTCCTGCGATGTAATCCACCTGGTGCACTTTTGATCAGGTGTCAGAAGACATGGTACCCTCTGAGCAGAAATCTTTGTCATGCCAAGTTCATTGGGCAGAATATTCTCAACTCTCTCATGGGATATGCTAATAGCATTGGCTACTTGATTTACAGTCAATCGCCTATCATCCATCACTATGTGGTGAATATGATCAATGTTTTCCTCAGTGGTGGTGGTTGCAGGACGTCCAGACTCTGGGTTATCTTGAAGGCTTTCCTTTCTCCTCCTAAATTCAGCTGCTCACTTTTGCACAGTTGATAAAGCTGGAGCATCATCACCTAATGTAGCAACCATGTCAGCATGAATGTCCTTGAGGGCTAAACCATTTTTCTACAGGTACGTGATAACACCTTGAACCAAATTTTGTCTATTTTCAAGAGAAGTTGCTGCTAGTAACTTTGGAAGCCTACTGTGGTGAGATGTTGATCAAGGATAGCTGTTTGAGTATTGAAAATGAAGTGCATAAAAATGAAATATCAAAACCTAAGCTTTAACAAAAAATCAAGTTTGGAAATCCAATTAAGTATGTCTTAGCAATACGGTGAATCAAAATACGTCAGCCTTGTTTAGAAAATCATTTATTGAAAAGACATTCTAACAGTACTTGGTGTAATTATTTGTTAGAAGTAAGTCAATAATGCTGATTGAAGCATAAAGAAAATTAAGAAATGAGAAGAAAAATCAAGAGAAAACAATTGTTGCCGGTTGCCACTGAGACATCAGGTGTTCTAGGACCCCTTACAACTGATTTCTTCCACAAAATCAAGATAACAGTAGCCTGTCAGAGAAGTGAACACTGTAAGGTGGAATAGCTGCTGCAACGAGTGTCGGTAACCATTTTCCATGGCAATGCCACTGCAGTCATTAGCACAGGGCATGGCTGAGCACACCATTTGTTCTGGGATATGTAGCCCATCACCCCACTCCATATTTTGCTGCTTTACCACCCCTTTCTTTTTCTTTCTTTTAATTTCTTATTTCTCTTTTACTTTTTCTTTGTATTTAAATGCTATAAGTAAAATGCAAATCATGCACATGTAAAAAGGAAAATGAAGAAAAATTGTACTCCACACCACACTCAATATTTCACTTACCAGGCAAACATAAGGATAAGCTCTCGATTGCAGAGGCAATGTTCTTCTGTATTTTTCGGCAATGGATAAGTTCTTCTCCCCTTTCCAGTAGTGGGGCACAGGACTTTTGTAGGGCATCATTGGTAGTTTTGATTTCATCCTGGATTGGAAGAAAGAAAATAAAAGTTTGTTGTTATTAAGAATGGCAATGTTCACATTAAATGTGTGAGATATTTCTATGTGTTTAAAATCTCCTTTCACAAATCAAGTGGGTTTGAGAACTCTATGGTTCACTCATGAACTCCAATAAGGTCAAAACATGTCTGCAGCTGTTACTTTTCCTTTAGATATTTGCTGTAAAATTTTCTGTGAAATTAATTCCTAAATTCTTGAAATTATGTCCCCTTTTTTTTTGAGAATCTCTAATAATAATTCCAAGTTATGGCATAAGGCCAGCAATTGTGGAGGAGGGGGTAAATTGATTACATTGATCCCCAGTACTCAACTGGTACTTTTTTATCGATCTTGAAAGAATGAAAGGCAAAGCTGACCTCAGAAGAATTTGAATTCTAAATATGAAGATGGACAAAATGAGACTAAGCATTTTGCCTGGCATGCTAATGATTCTGCCAGCTCACTGCCTTAGAATCTCTAATAATTCCTGCTAGGCTTTTATTTTCTTCCTGAAAATGACTTACATGCATGCATGGATTTGGATTTATTTTCAATGTGTGGTAACATGAACAATTGTCTTCTACTATAGGCCTGGGTTAACCAAATTCTTGTGAGTGGATTTGATAGATGAAAAGTGAAAAAAGCCTGTTGTATAGTTGTGTGTGTGTGTGTAAGCGTCTCTGTCTTGGCAGCGTATGACAATTGCTAGTGGCATCATTATACAAGTGATTGTTATTTGTTCTGTCCCCCTTGCAAACTGCCTGACCAAAGGGAAATACTTAGAAACAAAAAAGGGTATGTTGGTATAGAAAAAAAAAACCCAACCTACTACAATGAATTCCGTTTAACCCATGTGAACATGTAAAAGTGATGATGATGCCAACGAGGATTTTTTGCCTGAAGAAGAAGAAGAAGTGAGAGAGAGAGGGGGAGGGAGAGAGAGAGAGAGAGAGGGAGGGAGGGAGGGAGGGAGGGAGGGAGGGAGGGAGGGAGAGAGAGAGAGAGAGAGAGAGAGAGAGAGAGAGAGAGAGAGAGAGAGAGAGAGAGAGAGAGAGAGAGAGAGAGAGAGAGAGAGAGAGAATGTGACATTGCATACAAATTGAAACTGTAATCTCTTTTATATTCATCCCTGATCATCAAACCGGTTTCTGCTTGTGTATAACTAAGTTGTCTTGATGACACCAAAGTTTTTTAGTTGCTGTTGTTTAGCTCCGTGTCAACCATGCATGGGCTGACCTGTGATCAAAGACATTTCACCCATGACCATTCCCAGCATGAGTTTTCAGATGCAAGGTGTTATTTTAATGTCCATTTTACTACGCTTGCATGGATAATGACCAAATGCCTTTCCTGTTACCAGCCCTCAACTGTTTCCAAGCAAGGTGATATTTCCCCATGGCAAGACATGTTTTGCAGAATATTGGAGATGAACAACATTCATTTATAGCAATCAAGCAATGTCAAAGGGAGGAAGAGACAGATGGATGGACAAACAAGCAAACAATAAATGTATACATATATACATCCATCACTTGAAACTGAAATATAATCAAGTAGATTAAATTAGAGCAGAACAGGATGCTGTGTCCTTATGAAGCACATCTATGTGTTCCAGTACTCCAAAACTGTAGATGTTATATTTATGTGCGGCATGCGTAAGTGTTGAAAGGGGCTGTGTGGTAAGTGGCTTGCTTACCAACCACATGGTCCTGGGTTCAGTCCCACTGCGTGGCACCTTGGGCAAGTGTCTTCTACTATAGCCTCGGGCCGACCAAAGCCTTGTGAGTGGATTTGGTAGACAGAAACTGGAAGAAGCCCGTCGTATATGTATGTATATGTATGTGTGTGTGTATATATATATATATATATATATATATATATATATGTATGTGTGTGTGTGTTTGTGTGTCTGTTTGTCCCCCCCAGCATTGCTTGACAACTGATGCTGGTGTGTTTACGTCCCCGTAACTTAGCGGTTCAACAAAAGAGACCGATAGAATAAGTACTAGGCTTACAAAGAATAAGTTCTGGGGTCGATTTGCTCGACTATAAAGGTGGTGCTCCAGCATGGCCGCAGTCAAATGACTGAAACAAGTAAAAGAGTAAAGAGTATAGTTTTTGTAGAGTAATCATATCAAAACAGAAGATTGGAAAAACTTTTTGGTATTATTTATTCACCATTACATGTGTTTCGTTTCCCAATAGGAGTTACAAAATGTACATGTGGGAATAAACATGAAAAGACATCTATTAGAAACTCATCCAAATGTAAAGTTTGTATTATTTGATTGTCTGTCTGATGAATTTCTAATAGATGTCCTGCACATGTTTATTCTACATGTACACCCTCTAACACTTATTGGGAAATGAAATATGTGTAATGGTGAATAAATACTAAACATTTTTTCCAATCTCGTTTTGATACATACATGCATATGCACATGTGTATGCATGCATGTGTGTGTGTGTGTGTGTGTGAGCATGCGTGCGTGCAAAATGCCTATTTCAGTTTCTGCCTGCCAAATCCACTCACAAGGCTTTCATCGATCTGGGGTGATAGTAGAAGGCAGTTGCCCAAGATGCCATGCAGTGGGAGTGAACTAATATTATCCAATGTTTCTTTTCATTAAGATATTATGGTGTGATTTGAGGGAGAGTTGGCTGTTATATCTAGCAAGTTGATTGACCATGTAGAAGCTCCCTTGTTGGCTTATCAGTCTTCTAGTTATACTGTTGGGAAGAGTTGCATCCAATAATCTGTTTTACAACACTGCAGTGAGTCAAACTTCCACTGTTACACCTACTTATAACTAAGACAACAATGTTAATGGGAGCTTAAATGTCTTTGCTATAGTGAGAAGAGATATGAGCAGCCCGCAAGCTATCAGTTGGTTACCCAACACTCTAGCAGCTCAGCCATCTACAGTCTTCATTAACATCACGTAGAGGGACTTTAAAATATGAGCAAGCGCAATCAAGTCAAGAGTGAAGCGACATTGCAGCATTAGCACCTATATATCATACAAATTGATAACCAGTTCAGTCAGATAAAGATCTTACCAGCTATTGACTAATAGTTTTAATGAAGCAGGTTTATAGTTTACGTTCTTTATACCAAAAATCAATATTTTATACTCACTCTGCACTGAATATTTATAGATCATTTTATCAATATTGTCTCATCATCATCATCATCACCACTTAACATCCATTTTCCATGCTGGCATGGGTTGGACAGTTTGACAGGAACTGGCCAGCTGGAGAGAAGTTCCAGACTTCAATTTCCTGTTTTGGCATGGTTTCTATGACTGGATGTCCTTCTTAATGCCAACCACTTTTTGTGTGACACCAGCATGGGTGCTTTCTACATGACATCAGCACGGATGCATTTTACATGATATTGGCATGGGTGCTTTTTATGTGACACCAGCACGGGTACATTTTATGTAGCACTGGCATGGGTACATTTTATGTAGCACTGGCATAGCTGCTTCTCACGTGACACTGGCACAGGTACTTTCTATGTGGCACTGGCGTGGGTGCGTATTACATGGTACCAGCACAGGTACTTATGTGGAACCAGCACGGGTGTTTTTTACATGTCACACACACACACACAATCATCATTATCATCATCATCATCATCATTTAGCATCTACTTTTCCATATTTGGATGGGTCACATGGAATTCACTGACGCAGATTTTCTACAATCAGATGCACTTTCCGTTGCCAACCTTTTTCCGGGCGAGGTATCATTTCCCTATCAGATCAACACCCCATGGCTATATAATCTGGCATATACTTAATATGGAAAGGTTGTGTCCACCTAGGCAAGATTCGAAACTGCAGCCACAATGTTCATTATGATTGCCAGCTACTTCTTTCTGAAAACCTAAATGTTCAAGAGGATTTTAAAATTAAAACTGTATGCTGGTGAGTAGCTAGCAATTTATGTAGATTATACTACTACTAAGCCATTGTGAAACTCCTCTGAAATCTGGCCTATCTACCTTGTACTACTTAAAAGGGAATTTTACTATCATATCCCTTGAACTGTCCAACTCATGCCAACATGGAGAACACATGTTAAATGATGATGATGATATCATCACCCAACAGAGTTTGCTCTTTGTCTCTTCTATCACCAACATAACAATATTTGTTCTTTTGAACTACTTTCTGGGTACCTGACCTCACTAAAACCCTCTTAGTGTATCTACACTTCCTTGCTTATTAGCTTTTCTGAGTCTCCACTCTCCTAGACTCCATCTGAATATCTGAATTTCCTCCACAGAACTATGTACATATCTCTGAAATGCTTGAGTAGACCAATAGTAGGGAGACAGGGTAGTAATATATACAAAGTTTGGGAGCAGCTCACATGTCTAGCAGTGATTATAAGTAGATGTACAATTCACAACACATCTGTTTGGGTCAAAAATCGTCATAATATGACCAGTATTCTAACTGTTGGTCATCCTGTTTTTCTTCTGGGAAACGTTGCTCTAAAATCTAGACTTGAGATATATAATTTCAATTTGTTGAGAGAGATTTGGCTTCTATACAGACTATGCTGAATAATTAAGTAGATCTCTTGCTGGCCTGTGTACCATAGTATTAGCATAAAGTGTTATGCTAATGCTATCCACATTATAAGATGATAGGCCAACTCTTGATTGTTTTAATATCTATGTTAATAGTGATGTCTAGCAGAACAGAGATAAATCAAGTAGCTTTTTCACTGACTAGATGTCCTTCTTAATTGCAACAAATTAGTCATCATCATTATATTTTTGAATGATGATAAAGAAACATAAATAATAAAGTAATAGCCAGAAGATAATTGCTGATCTAATTAGCCTGCCTTCAGGAAATGTTTCAGATAATACAAACTTGAAATATTAAGAAAATATAATGAAGAAATATGTAACTTTTCTACATAGAAGCACAGGAGTTGCATGAATAACTAAGGTGTTAGCTTATTGACTGAAAGGTCAATGGTTCACATCCCCTCCCTTACAATGGTATATGTGTGCTGTGGAAAAAATATTCAACTTTTTAAAGTTCAGTTCACTAAGATATAAAGTACCATAGTAAAAGTACAGTTTAAGTACTTTAAGTAGCAGACAATGAACAAAGTGTTACCTTAGCTTGCAGTATTGAGTTCAAAATCTTATGTGGGTCTGAGATATCAAACAAAACCACTGCAGTGCATGACTTCCTTGAATACCTTTCTACATAGAGACAAAGCTTTAAGTAGCAGTCTAATCCTTAACCCTTTAGCATTTAAACCAGTCATATCTGACCAAAATATTCTACCTGTTTTATGCTCAAACTGATCAGATCTAGTCTCTCACACCAACCCTACAATATTATTCTAAAAATTAACAGCTACCTCAGCAGAATCTCAAAGTTACAAGATAATACATGATTAATTCAAAACAATGTGAAATAAATAAGCATTACTTTAGAGAGAAAAATGTAAATGCTATGGGGTTAAAGGGGCATTACATGATATTTTGTGTCATGCAGTGATACATATTTCAGTTGAAAGGGTACACAGAATATATGGAGTGAACTAGTGATTGATCTGTTGGAAACCTGCAACCAACGATGGTGTTGTTCGCAAAATATAAATATATATATAAAAAAATACTTAGAATAATGCTTAAAGCAATAAAAGAGATTAACAGGAGAGTTAGATAAGTCAATGGGCAAATTATATAAAAATTGGTTGGAATGGAGAAAAGAAATAGTAAAATGGTTTTTGTTAAGAATTACAAGCTTTACATTAACTGAATAAGACAGAGAAGGCACTGTATAAAAGTGGATTGTTTATTGATGGAAATCAGTTGAATGCAAAAGCAAAAAGCAAGCAAGGCAAACAGCAAGAGTGTGTTGCCAGCTAACAACACAAAAGATATTAAACGAACAAGGTGAAATCAAAGGCATTAAAGAAATTAGCTTGATGAAATGTAGCAAGTCAACTATAACATTTGAAAATGTTATGGAGCATAGCTAAGTTTTAGATCATTAAACAAATTCCTTCACTGACAAATCATAATTAAATATAAACAGCATTGGCTGCCAGTCAGATTGGAGGGTCAGTGCATATATTTTTATTTGCTAAGAGGTTAGGCTGATGATATAACTCGTTGCAGTATCTAGTTAACAATGGAGTGATTAAAAAAAAAAAAAAAGTGGAACAACCCTGAGAGAGAGAACAGGAGGAAGAATTAGCAGGTAGGTATGCAGGCAGACAGGTAGATATACAGAAACAGATGAATAGATGGAATTAAATAAATACAGCCAGTGTTCGTGAGAGAGAGAGAGAGAGAGCGAGTGAAAGATAGAGCAAACATGAAGGAATAACAAAAGTGAAAGAAATATTTGTTTTTCTTTTAATGTACCTATATAGACATTTTTATTTAACTCCTCCTACTTCTCTCTGATATTATTGAATTTATGAGAACATAGGAAGTAGAATACAGCGGAGTGTTGTTTTTAGAATTGATAGTGCTTAGAGGAAAATAATATTACTGCAAGAAGGCAGTGAGCCGGCAGAATTGTTACCACGCTGGGCAAAATGTTTAGCAGTATTTCGTCCGTCCTTGCATTCTGAGTTCAAATTCTACCAAGGTTGACTTTGCCTTTCATCCTTTCGAGGTCAATAAAATAAGTACCAATTAAGCAGTGGGGTTGATGTAATTAACTTACCTCATCCCTCAAAATTGCTGGCCTTATGCCAAAATTTGAAACCAGTATTAATGCAAAAAGAGCAATTTTAATATTGTTAACATGGGAATATTTAATCTAGTCATTTGCAATATTGTTTGTGAAGTATGACAAGAGCTCCAGGACTTGTAAGACCAGAACTCAAAATGGTTTCCACAAAGAATAAGAGACTGAGGCACAATATTCCCCACACCCTTTGAAGAGGGTACAAGTCCTTTGCCAGGTTAGCTTTCCAGTTATTGCTGGAACTTATTTACAGCTGAGTGGACTGCAGCAACATGAAACAAAGTGCTTTTCTCAAGAACCCACTATGCAAACCCTATGAAACAAAGAAACATGTACAGAACTTCATGCACCGCATGCAATTCTCTGGATATGACCAGAAACATAGGGTTTGGGTATATAGGGGAGCTAAGAAGAAGTTAGATAGCATTATATGTAATGAAACCAGTGGTATCTGCCCTAGATATAGAAGTAAAAACTGGAACAGGATAACAAAGAGAATGTGACAAAGCAAACAGGGTGAACATGTGGTACAATACTGAAAAATATCATGGAGAACTAACCCAAAGATTTAAGAAAGCTCTGAAGGAGGCCAAACTCAACATTAAAATCGTTGTGGTATTCTCAATGTGGTATTCTCAAAGGGGTGTGTCCTACATAGGTGTGATCTAATGGAGCTTTGAGAATACCACATGCACCAATGATAACTGCATGGTATGTAAGATTAACCCTGGCATTAACTGTAGAACTAGAAATGTAGTCTACAGCATAAGGTACATAGAAGGTGTTTGTAAAGACAAGAACATGATATACATAGGTGAGACATCTAGAAGCATTGCAGAGAGATTAAATAAACATTTAAGACAATATGATGACAGAAAATAGTCCTCCATACTCTACCAGCATACAAAAGACCAACATGGAGGCAACCTGGGTCAACGTGACATCCGCATCTTATCCAAGCACCCAAAGGACCCAACACTCAGACAAATACAGGAGTACGTCCTCATGAATGTAACACCCCCAGTACTAAATCAGAAATACACGTAGAAGGTAGTCATACCCCAATACCCACAGTTTATATATATATGTGTGTGTGTAAATAGATATGTAAGTAGATAAATAGATAAATAGGTACATAGATAAAACAGACAGATAAGCACAGACATATGCGTACATACACAAATGAAGACTGGAATACATGACTATATACACACTCGCACACTTCATACACACACACAAGGACTCATGGAGACACACATCCACACATAACAGACGCATAGTCACACAAACCCATACACATAAACACACTCAAACATGCACACAAGTAGACAGAGGTACATACACAAATACACACACATACATACACATGAACATGCAGAATACATACAAATGTACACGCACGTATACATATATATATATATATGCACACACACACACACACACACACACACATACATACATACGTGCATGTTGTGCTTGATGTTTTTTGACTTCATGGCATACAGGAAGTAAAATTACATTACTGAACATTGTAAGGGTAGTTAAAAAATGAAAAACAGTTAACCTTTAGAAAAAAAAAATGTAGAAAACTATCATTTGTCTCATTTTAATGATCGTATTTGCGTATAACAAAATTGTAACACATTTTTCAAGAATATTCAAGTATTAGTATGAGTTTTCTAAAACATTAAATTAGATTTATAAAAGTGCACCTGTATATTTCTTTGTGGTACACCAGTGTACCTTGGTGCAAGATATATATATATAATTATAAACATAATTATAATTAGGGGTCAGCTAATTGCTTGGTAAAATTATTAATTAATTTTACCTTTTTATTATATATATATCAGATTGGAGCCTGGTGTAGCCATCTGGTTTCACCAGTCCTCAGTCAAATCGTCTAACCCATGCTAGCATGGAAAGCGGACGTTAAACGATGATGATGATATATATATATATATATATATCTTTTATCTTTTATCTTTTACTTGTTTCAGTCATTAGACTGCAGCCATGCTGGGGCATCAGTCTGGAGAATTTTTAGTCGAATGAGTTGATCCTCAGTACCTTTTTTGTTAAAGCCTGGTACTTATTCTATCAGGCTCTTTTACTGAACTGCTAGGTTACAGAGATGTAAAAACAACAACACTAGTTATCAAGCGGTGGTGTAAAACATCCTCAGACACACACACACACACACACGTATACAATGGGTTTCTTTCAATTTCCGTCTACCAAATCCACTTACAAGGCTTTGGTTGACCCAAGACTAGTTGGAGACACTTGCCCAGGGTACCATACAGTGGGACCGAACCCAGAACCATCTGGTTGGGAAGCAAACTTCTTATAGCCACGCCTATATATCATCATCATCATCATCATTTAATGTCCGCTTTCCATGCTAGCATGGGCTGGACGATTTGACTGAGGACCGGTGAACTAGATGGCTACACCAGGCTCCAATCTGATTTGGCAGAGTTTCTACAGCTGGATGCCCTTCCTAATGCCAACCACTCAGAGAGTGTAGTGGGTGCTTTTACATGCCACCGGCACAAAGGCCAGTCAGGCGGTACTGGCAACGGCCACGCTTGAAATGGTGTATTTTACGTGCCACCTGCATGGGAAACAGTCGAGCAGTATATATGTGTGTATATATATATATATATATATATATATATATATATATATATATATATATATATACATATATATATATGTATATCAGTGACTTGACACAGAACAATATATCTTGCTGTCACATTTCTTTTTTAATTTCCTTCCTCTGTACTTCTATTTCTAATTATCAAATTTTCTGAAGAGCTCGAAAGCAAAGACACTTCCACATTCTTAGTCATTCATTCATTCATTCAGTCATTCATTTATTAACAACAATAGTCACCACTGCCACCACCACCACCTATGCTCTAACAATTCTGTCAATCCGCAACCAAAACAAATTTCTAATTTAGCCACAAGGCCAACAGTTTGGAGGGGAGGGGATGGGCAAGTCAGTTTCATTGACTCAAGTACTTAACTAATATTTTATTTAATCAACTTCAAAAGAACAGAAGGCAAAGTTGACTTTGGTAAGGTTTGAACCCTGAGTGTAAAGAAACAGGAAAAAATATCACCAGGCATTTTTGTTCTGACACTTTAATGACCCTGCCAATCCATCACCTTTTAATTAGGCACAAGGATAGCAGTTTTTGAGAGGGGTTTCTTGATAACATCAACTCCATTTAATTGACAGGTATTTTACTTTACTGACCCCAGAGGGATAAAGAATAAACTTGACTTCCACATGATTTGAACTCAGAATGTGAAGAATCAGAACAAATACCATGAGGAATTTCGTTCATTACTACTACTACTACTACTACTACTACTCTTTTACTCTTTTACTTGTTTCAGTCATTTGACTGCGGCCATGCTGGAGCACCGCCTTTAGTCGAGCAAATCGACCCCAGGACTTATTCTTTGTTAGCCTAGTACTTATTCTATCGGTCTCTTTAGCCGAACCGCTAAGTTACGGGGACATAAACACACCAGCATTGGTTGTCAAGCGATGTTGGGAGGACAAACACAGACACACAAACATATACACACACACACATATATATGCATATATATGACGGGCTTCTTTCAGTTTCCATCTACCAAATCCACTCACAAGGCTTTGGTTGGCCCGAGGCTATAGTAGAAGACACTTGCCCAAGGTGCCACGCAGTGGGACTGAACCCGGAACCATGTGGTTTGTAAGCAAGCTACACAGCCACTCCTACGCCTAATAATAATAATAATAATTCTACTACTACTAATAATAATAATAATTCTTTCTACTATAGGCACAAGGCTTGAAATTGGGGGAGGGGAATAGTCAATTACATCGACCCCAGTGTTCAACTGTAATAATAATAAAAATAATAACAAGAGCACTCAGAGAGTGCAAACCTACACCAAGGCAACACCAAGGCAACACCAACATCCTCTCAACAATTAGCCAGAGATGATTTTTAAAATGAGAACATCTGAAATAAACTTGACTGCTCTTACAAACGATTATACTAAAAATGAACCCGATTGGTCTCAAAAATTAAGTTAAAAAACTGGAAAAATAGTTCAGAATCCTTATCTGGTACCTGATCGATCTCAATGGTAGTCATGGAATGTGAAGGTGGGTGTGTGGGCCGTGTTTATAATGCTGTGTGTGTATGTGTGTGTGTGTGTTGTCTGCAGTGGGAACAGGGACAGTTTTCTCTATGAAGGCCTTTTTTAGTCTATCCACTGATATAGTGTCTATACGACTGTTAAGGCCTACAGTGAAAAATTTATCTGTGTGTGAAAGAAAATGGAAAGGACCTGCATACAGTGCTGTTAATGGAGGTTCAACAACATCGTTGCACAAAAACATTGAGTCCAAGAAGTAAAGCTTCCTTCAAGACAGAGTTAGAAATGTAGGTAAGAGGTTTTAAACAGGAGCAATATATTCAAAATTGGTAAAACTAAGAATTGTCGAGGATGAATTAAATTTATTATTGTTACTGAATACGTTAGTATTATTTAATTTCTGAACGTTTTTGCTGCTGTTTGTTTATGTATTTTGATTTCTTTATCCATCAGTTTCTACTAAGATAGAGACGCGAGTAAAATTAATAATAGAGAAATGAAAATAAAACTTTGGAAACAGCAACGCCACCATAACTTACGTGGAAACTATGAGCATATCTTTCAAGGGAGATAATCAGAGAAAGACTTGAAAGTGAATGTAAGACCGTAATACTTCATGTAAAGTAAATATAATGACTAATCCAGAACCCTTGTCCAGTAACGGACTGATCCTAAAGTCTAATCAGTATGAATCAGTCATGAGGCCAAACAACCTTGAAAGTTTCATCTGAATCCATCCAGTGGTTCTTAAGATATCTTGTCCATGGACAAACAAACAAACAAACAAACATAACTGAAGGCAGAGGTAATAATGAGGCCTATTGTCATCGGAGCATTAGGTTCAATACCACACAACCTGAAAAAACATCTGGAAAGTGTAGAAATACTCTACAATCAAGGTGTATTGCAAAAGTCAGCATTATTTGGAACTGTACACATATTGCATAAAGTACTGTCTGTCTGAGGTCCTTGTTGTGACTTGACAGACAGTACAAACCACCTCTGGTAGACACAATATCTTCAATCAACAACATCATGGTATTGGAAACTGTGTGATGTCTTAAATAATAATAATGATAATAATAATAATAATCCTTTTAACTGGAGGCACAAGGCCTCAAATTTGTAGAGAGGGGACTAGTAGATTACATTGACCCCAGTGTTACACTGGTACTTAATTTATCAATCCCCAAAAGGATCAAAGGCAAAGTCGACCTCAGCGGAATTTGAACTCAGCTTGGAGCAATGGGTGAAATACTGCTAAGCATTTAGCCTGGCGTGCTAACAATTCTGCCAGCTCACCACCTAATAATGAGAATAATGGTTTCAAATTTTGACACAGGGGAAGAGTAAACATCTGGTAAATTATGAGAGATAACAATGAAGGACAAATTTAATGAGTAAGTTTAGAAGATAAAACTGGAATATGAGAGATTCAAAAAGAGCTATGCTAGAGATATAGTAGATGATGACGAAAATGAGAGGGAGAGTAAGAGAAAATGTCCACCTCTCCTCGAAAAACAAAACAAAACAACAAAAAAAACAACCGTTCACCAAACGAGTAACTTAATTAGGTGAATCTGAAATGCTAAATTGTAATTAAGCTCCACCCCTGTAACAATTATAAGCGCCCTTATTAGCCAGATATTTCATATTTCTTTCACTTCCTAACAAATTTAAAAAATCAGATACAATGTCAAGTTTCTTTACAGGTTGGTTGGTTCTGAAAATGAAAACAATTTGTATATATAAATTGTTGGAGTTTACGTTTTAGATTTCACACCCTTCTATCAACTCTGAAGTGGAAACTAATTATTTTCAATTGTTTATACTGATGTAATTAATTAGTGTGCTGTGGCATTTCTAAACATTCAGCAACAAATAACTGAAGAAATACAATAGCCGAGTGGATAAGAAGATGTAACTCTTGCAGCTGAAGATGAGTTTATATTCAATAACTGGAACTGTAATGCATCAAGGGTTAAGCTTTATATTGTTCCTATCTTATGAATGGTAATTTGAACCTAAACAGTGATAGAATTACATGTAATGGTGTTCATGACACAAAGATATACAGTATATATCTCTCCTATTTACAAAATTCTCAGATTTATTTAAACCTTCAATTTCTAAACTAATGAACACTAACTAACTTTTACCAGGTTCTTGCCAATCAAAATTAACTTACTTATTTATTATGGTCATGAATGTTGGGTAATGACTAAAAGAGTATGATTGCAAATACAAGCAGCCAAAATGGGGTTCCTTCAAAGGAACTCTGGAGTAATGTTACTCAGTGGGATGTGTATCTCAAAGAACAGGGAGTCTCTCCAGGTCAAGCCACTCTGCATTGAGAGAGCATGGCTCTTACTATGGACATGTGATAAGAATTGCAAGACGGATTCTTCAAACCAAGCTACCTAGGAGTAAACCAAGAATAAGATGCTTGGATAATATCAATAACCTCAGTTGGTTACATTTAGGAATCCAACTAATGACAGTTGCTGCTGATAGGATCATATGGAGGAGATGCCTGAAGACTACCCTCATGAGCCATCAAAAGAAAAAGACATGATGGATATATGGATATTTATTTCGGTTACAATTGTATATTTCATTCCTTTCTCATGCTAAGTCTTACAATACACAACATACGTATTTTACTGTTTTACATATTTATGCTACCAAGGGTGAGATGATTTGTCACAGATTTGAATGGTTGTATATTTTTTGCAGTCATTTCTATAACAGTTAAATTCCCTTTCCAGTGCTAGCTACACAATTATAGAGTAAAATTGGCACATGCTTGTCAGTGCAGTAGATTGTCGAAAAAAGCATTATAATGCTTGACTAAATAGGCAACACAAGGTTATATGCTGTAAATAGCAGGCACGATGTATATGTAGTAGTATTGAACTTATGATTATGCAGTCAGTGGTACAACATGTTTAACCTCTGAGCCATTGTGCTTTACTCATATAAATGAATATAAGTATAAATACTTAATATAATATATAAAATTGATTAAGTATTCTTGGCTGGAATTTGGAATTTAGAAGATACTGAGCTGCAGACAAACTAGAATGGTTTCTTTTTTTGTGGAAAAATGCCAGAAAAATGATCGTTTCTTTTCAAATCTGGTTATTAAATTTACAGTATTTATCAGATTTTGGCAAATGGTTTTTGTAGTGAATTTTGGTAAAATTTCCAG
Organism: Octopus bimaculoides; assembly: GCF_046866305.1. NCBI lineage: Eukaryota > Metazoa > Mollusca > Cephalopoda > Octopoda > Octopodidae > Octopus > Octopus bimaculoides. The sequence continues at coordinate 17,929,283 of NC_142941.1, read as the reverse complement.
AAATCTTTTATTACTTAATTCAATTGCAAAAGATAATTTAAATAAAATATTTACTTTGCATTAAGCTGTTGATAATCTAGACAAAACTAATTTAAATAACACTACATAATTAATGTTACTAAATAGCAACAAGAAAATAATTATAACGATAATGACAACCTAAAGAATGTCTTTATGTGAGGACTTAAGCAACTGACAGTATCTACATATAAAATATATATTAGTCATACCAATGAGTAATCTCTTCATTGTAAAAGTAAAGTTAAGAAACTAATCTCCCAGTTGTCATTAGAATTAGATCACAGCTAAATACACTTCTAAACAGATGGTACCACTCATCTCCCCTGAATAACCAGTCAAATACTGGTGTTTTTCACAAACAACGTAGACACCACATGTTAACATTCACTACTTAAGTGCAACTCTATACCTTTCACTTTCATGAACACCACATATCTAAACCCTTTTATAAGCTTTACAAATACTAAGCCTTACAATCTCTGATAATCTCCCATCTTTATCGTTTATTTTTACTTGTTCCAGTCATTAGACTGCAGCCATGCTGGGGCATCGCCTTCAAGAAATTTTAGTTGAATGAATCAACCCTAGTATTTTTTTTCTAAGCCTGGTACTTATTCTACCAGTCTCTTTTGATGAATTGCTAATTTATTGGGATGTAAACACATCAATACCTGTCATCAAGGAGTGGAGGAGGGGACAAACACTGACACAAAGACACACAATATATTTGAGTGAGGTCGTTGCCAGTGGTGCTGGACTGGCTCCTGTGCAGGTGGCACGTAAAAAACACCATTTTGAGCGTGGCCATTGCCAGTACCGCCTGACTGGCTCTCGGGCCGGTGGCACGTAAAAGCACCCACTACACTCTCTGATTGGTTGGCGTTAGGAAGGGCATCCAACTGTAGAAACTTTGTCAGATCAGATTGGGGCCTGGTGCAGCCTTCTGGTTCACCAGTCCTCAGTCAAATCGTCCAACCCATGCTAGCATGGAAGGCGGATGTTATATAAGTTCAAAAAAACACAAAAAACAATAACAAAATAACAACAAAGTGAGGACGTGATACGGATAGTGTTATTGGATGCTCGGGAAAGGAAAGAGAGAGTGTATGACGTTTCGGGCAGAGCCCTTCGTCGGAAAGATGGAAAGTTCAGAGAATGGAAAAACGGAGGAAGAGGAAAATGGTACCGATGCCCACGAGGTTACATTGTGAAAGGACTGGAAGAGGAGGTGGTGGGGGAAAAGTTCTTTCTAAGACAGGAGAGTGAAAAAGGGAGATGAATATCTGTATATATAGAACAAGTAGAAAGAGATATTTTTTCAACACATAAATACTGAACAGCATATATAAAGGATTATATTTTATATATGCTGTTCAGTATCTATGTGTTGAAAAAATATATCTTTCTACTTGTTCTACAATACATTTCAACGCTTCAAAAACAAACTTATGTTTGTCTACATATGACGTAATATATATATATATATATACATATATATATATATATATATATATATATATATATATATATGTGCGTGGTCTGGTCAACAAGTATCTGAACTGTTCCTATACTAATGAAGCCGCTTGGCACAGATTAACCTTGAACTCTGTTGTGCATGTGCACTAAGTTTTAACATTCTAGCTTACTTCTGCTGTTTATAGCAGTGCTTGGAAAGAAGGTGTGTAGTGTATGATTGTTGCACTGGCCATGACAGAGAAAGCTGAGCAGAGAATCTGCATCAAATTTTGCCAAAAGCTTGGCAATACCTGCTCAGAGGCCTATGCAAAGTTTTCAAAAATTTTTTCATCATTCTTGACACAATCAAGGAGATCTTGTGCGACTGAAACCTGAGTGTCTTTTTGGTCAGCTGAAAGCAGTTTCGGTACAAACTAGGCAGACACGTGTCTCACACCCAAATCTTCAGTGATAATGGACTGAACTGAACCGTAACTAATCTGCACTCCTCTGATAACTCACAGATGGTGATATGATGATTTCGCTGCACAGCTGCATGCATATCTGTGATGTTTTTTACAGTTCTGCTGGTTGCAGGTCTCCCAGAATGTTCATCAACATCAACATATTTTTGGCCATCTTGGAAATGTCTGAACCACTGGTACACTTGTGCGAGATTCACTCATACACTTCTCCCCATATACTTTCTGCAACTTTGTCTAGGCCTCTGAGCACATATCACTAGTTTTCAGAAATAACCCAATAAGTTTACCTTTAATTCCATGAAATATTCACAGGTCCTGCTAGTTATTATTATTATTATTTGTAGCTGGTGGAGAGAGAGAGAGAGAGAGAGAGAGAGAGAGAGAGAAGAGAGAGAGAGAGAGAGAGAGAGAGAGAAAGAGAGAGAGAGAGAGAGAGAAAGAGAGAGAGAAAGAGAGAGAGAGAGAGAGAGAGAGAGAGAGAGAGAGAGAAAGAGAGAGAGAGAGCAGCCAGCTAAATGAATAGGGTACCAGACAACCAGCCAAGAACTTGACAAATAATAATCCTGTCTCTAACACACTGATATACATACATACATATATATATATGTGTACACATATATCAATGTGTGTGCTGTCTTCGTGTCTGTGTTTGTCCCCCACTACAATGCTTGAAAACTGGTGTTGGTTTGTTTATGTTCCCATAACTTAGTGGCTTGGCAAAAGGAAACTGATAGAATAAGTACCAGGCTTAAAAAAAAAAAATGCTAGGGGTCAATTCATTCGACTAAAGAATCCTCAAGGCAGTGCCCCAGCATGACAGAGGTCTAATGACTAAAATAAATAAAAAGGTAAAAGATATATATGGGGAGGGAGAGAGAGAGGAAGAGAGAGAGAGAGAGAGAGAGAGAGAGAGAGAGAGAGAGAGAGAGAAAGAGAGAGAGAGAGAGAGACACAATTACAAAACCTATCATCAGAATCAGTATAGGATGTATTGTTTCTGTTTATGTGAAATTTTATGTGGATATTTTTACACTTTGGATAGTAAATGCAGACTGCAAATGATCTGTGATAAAGTCAGGCCATTTGGACCCCAGAGAGAGATAATACAAGATTGAGATTTGTGCACTGCTGAGAGTGAATTGAAAAGTTCGACTAATTCTCATCAGCATACACAAAAAATTAATATAAAACTGATGGTGATAATGATTATATATTTAATCTTTTATATATATATATATATTCCTGACGATGGAAAGTATCTTATT